>NC_069090.1:10337843-10573186 GCF_947172395.1 Bicyclus anynana
TTTGGCGATGAAATTGACATTTTATGTTTGACGTCACAATTTGACATGAAAACCACAGACAGTTTCCACAGACTACACCACCAGCGAAACATAGACAGTTTTTTCTCTGTCATTCTTTAATTTTTTTAATGCTACTTATCTCAGACGGTGCGCTACATGTGCTACAGCAAAAATAACTTGGACGAATTAAATCGGGGCTCGCTACTAAGAAGTTACCCCTCTGTCAAAGTACCTATAAATTCAACAATCTAACGCGTAGACTGTTTCTACAGAATCGATGTTTCATTTTTGTATTTTGAAAAAGTTTTCGTCGTGCAAAAGATGATTAATTTGTAAGGCAGGGTAGGGGCAGGGTAGTGGCAGGGTAGGGGCAGGGTAGGGGCAGGATAGGGTGATGATCTCAATACCTAATAACGATGAAATGAAAAATTAAAAGGAGCTTAATTGTAGAGCATACAAAGAGCAAAAATAAAGTATTGAAATAAAATTTTCTCATCTCAACGGTGAACCGAGATTATCAAAAAAACGGAATTCAGCCATTTTTCAAGATGCCGGAAAATGCACGTAGGAAATCTTGGTCGACAATTTGAAGTTAAATTTTTCTAGGCTCGTCATTTCCAAAATTCATATCTCCCGATTTTGCATTTCTAAGCCGTTTTCCGACGTAATGACTAGTAGTATAGTGTTAAATTAATAAAACTCAAGTTCCCGTGAGGTACAACGAACTGCGGATTCTATCTATAGAACTAGGTATTTCTAAAAGGTTTATGGGTCATGGTATAATATATATTACTAGCAATAACCGAAGTAGGTAAAATTTTCTTATTAAAAACTAGCGGACGCCGCGCGTTTTAACCCACGTAGTAACCGTAATACTGGGATAAAATATACCTGACACTCAAATAAAGTGGCTTTCTAATGATAAGATCGATTAAAAATCGGTTTAATAGCTCCAGAGATTACCTTTTACAACACCACCTACTTTGCTCCTTTATAATATTCATCATTTTCATAATTTACCCATATTTGGCTCACAGATTGAGAAGGGTTAGGTCAAATAATCCACCACGCTGGCACAATCACAGAAAACATTGGCCCAATGTTGATAGGAAGACTGTGACTTAATATAGGTACTCAGAGACTTCATAAACTCAGGTATGCAGGTCTCCTCACGATGTTTTTCGTTCACCGTTTGCGACAGTGATATATTTTAGCTTCTTAAAATGCACTTCACTGAAAAGTTGGAGGTGCATGCCGCGGACCGGATTCGAATCAACACCTTCCGCAATCGGAGGCAGAGGTCATATCCACTGGACTATCACGGCTCTATTATTACTATAATAATATAGAAAAAGGATATTTGCCCTTGCTATTAAAGATAAGATTAACCATAAAGGGCCTTCTGTAAATAATCAGGTACCTACTTAAAATACCTATCTATTTGAAAAGTTTTAAAGAAAGATGTCTCCGAAGTAAATAATATATCGACTGATAATAGAGCTGCATTACCATTCCATTTCCTTGTTTAAGAACTACCTACATACCATAAATATTCGTCGTGATGATTAAGTTACATCATATATTATTATAATATGTTAAGTTGTATAATAGACCACTTTATTATCATAATGGCTAGGTAGGTTATTGTCAACAACAGTAACTATTATGTTTCTATTATAGTGTGTTGTTATATTAGTATACATACAAAGTATATATGTACTTGTAGAATATGTTACTTTACCTACTCACTTAGAATATACAACCTATTAATAGATTGAGAGGCTCTGCTTGCTAGATCTTCGTTGTTTTACAAAAGGTGAAAGTATGAAACTGCTGGACTACTTTGAAAAACTTTTTCACCAGGTGAATCTTACATAAATCTTGATAGGCTATGTCTATTTTTTACCCCCGTAATCCTACCAGGAACGTGGGTGAATTGAGTCGTGTCTACTAGTAATAGGTACATTATAGATCAAGATATAGGCTCAGAAGTCAGAATAGAGAAAGATTGGAGATAGCGTGGCAACCATTCAAAAAACTAATAGATCAAACTGCAACACTCTAGCGAAGGGTTGCCATGAAGGTAAGTCTCTGGCGGCTGTTGACAGGATATGAGACGAATTTCCCGCGAAACATTAATATGATTTATACTTACCTACTTGAGCACTATCACACGAATTTCCGCGAAAAAGGATATGATTTGTACTTGGGCAATTAAACTCCCAAATGCACCGCAGCTTATATAGAGACGTTATAAAAATTGCATCCAACTATCCCTGTGATAAGATTAAGACGTAGGAGCTGACCAACTTTCAGGTTTTAAAAATCGAAGAAGGTCTGGCAATCACAGAGTCTTCGACTAATAGTTTTCATTTACTAATGAAACGTAAATTATACAAACCGGTCAAAATTTTATTTCTTTGTAAAGTAAAGTGATACATAATATCGATTTAAATAGATCACATTTAGGAAATAGTTGTTTTACGAGATAACTGTTCATTGTTCAAACAAGCACCACCGGTTAGACAACGGTTTAGTAGACCCTCATTATATTTTTATTACATTACGGTCTGTGTTTGAAAACGACCTCAACATAAGGATATAATAACTCAGCAGCGATTCGCTACAGCCTGAGGACCTTGCGCTTAAATAAGTGTCATAGGAAACTACAAAATAATCCAAAAACAAAATATCAAGATCATTGACCAAAATAATTTTACCTAAAAAACGTGATTAGATTAGGATATAGATCGATATCTCTTAAAAACAATATGGTATTATATCCATTTAAAATGAAAAAAACCGGCCTAGTGCGTGTCAGGCCACGAGCCGTGCAGGGTTCCGTAGATTAAATGAGCAGTTTAATCTCATATGTAATGCACACAAACATGATAACGATACCCCACACCATGGGATAGACAATAACTTTGCATGTAGGGATTTTTTTTTATCAATTTATAGACGTAAATATTATACATTATTTCACAACCATACTAAATTTCAGCTAAAGTATCTAATTTTAAGAGTCTCTGAGTTATCTTACTGATAACTTTATCTTTTTAACTATCAGCGGAATTACGAGTAGTATGCAATTTTCGAGTTCCAATTACGTTTTTTAAGTTGGACGACTCTTTAAATAGCAATTGTTACTAAGTTGTAATAGTTTTTTCCTTGTAATTTCAATAAATAACCTGCTCTCGTGAATTTTTTCACGTATTCATAAACAAACGTCTAGCCGGTAGATGGTGGGGACACTAACTAACAAAAATTAGCTCTTATAAAAGTTCAATATTTTACAAACGGATCCCTAAATCGAAAAATATAGTAAAATACCCCTCCTATCTTTTGAAGACCTATCCAACGATACTTCACACGATGATATACCTAAACGAGTAAAAAAAATCATCCCCACTTTACATACACATTTTTCAAGATTTTATAGCGCTAATATGCGCTAAACCGCGGACGGACGGACGGACAGACGGTTATGGCAAAACTATTAGGGTTCCTTGTGGACTACGGAACCCAGGAAATCAGACTGCTTATAATGACCTTCTTCAGGGCCGGGCGGGTATGGATATGGAGCCTAGACCCACCACTTTGCTCTGTTCAGTTTAAGGTCATAATCAATCATAATGTTTGACTTTGTAACGCCAGCTATCGGATGTTATAATTAAAATCATGTTAATTTGAGTTATTAAGGAGACAAAAGTGACCTTAAATGGTTCGTGTGAAGGTGTTAGTGGTGTTATCTATACAAATATTATAAAGAGGAAATATTTGATTGTTTGTTTGTTTGCACTGACACTACTGAACCGATTTGAACTGTAAATAAAAGTTTCTTAACATAATAGTTTCATAAATCCACAATTTATTATGAAAGAATTGCGTATACGCGATTTTGAACGCTGGAAATTCTAGTTCTTCAGCATTTTAAATTAGAGTTAAAGAGTTTATCTCTAAAATGCTTAAAAAAAATGGGTTCCCCATATAAAATGTTGTCGAGTTTTATTTCTACGACGAAATGTTGCTTATATGCAGTGGCGTAGCTTGCCTTGCAGGGGCCCTGTATTAAAATTATTTGAGTGGCCTAAATGAAGGGAATAAAGATTTCTTCCAAGAGAAACCTAAATGCTCCCTTAAAATAAACATGACAGAGAATTACATTACGCAAGATATTTCCAACTTTTGGGCGCACGTTTAACCCGAAAAAAAGAGATTGTTTTTATTACTTTTGAAATTAATAGTGTTAAAAAGTTAATTGAGATTGTAAATTACTTTTTAATATTTTTTCTCGCACACGTAAGATAGTCCTCGCCCCTGTAGTCCTGTCCCTGGTAGCTACTTATATGCTTCTTCAAGTAGGTACGCACTATCTATTTTATATTTAAATTCATCAAAATATATTACATATGTAATACTTACACTAGTATCAGGAGCAAATGGCAGTGATGAATAAAAAAGAAAAGCTGTTTCCTACGCCTACTAAATAAGACTTACCAATAGTTCTAATTAATTTATTAAATTTTAAGGCAAACCAAGTACACGAACTTGCACGTAACAAATTAACCTAATTACACATAACTTAAAGTAAAATTTTAAACTAGCTTTTATCTATCATAAACTAGCAAAATAATGAATATAAACCCATATAAACATGTTATAGGCTTCACATTAGCTGGGTCGGTTTCTGCAAGCTGCATTACAGGAGCTCAAGGGTTTATAAAAAAAAAGCCAAGGACGATATGGTGGATGCAAATGGATAGCTTTGTGGCATTCGTTAATATCCTTAAATTGTTCCAACTTGCGTCGCTCACTAGTCGATGTCGAGTTTTCTGAAGCAGCCGACCGCGCCATAGATGTCGTCATGGTACACGTCACCGGGCGTGACGTCACACAACTCGTTCAGATTCCTCAGGTATTCACGTAACTCCTCAACACGACGACGCCACTTCTTCGCGAGAACGTCTATGGACTCTTCGTCACCGCCCCATTCCACTGGCAGCACTCTCGACGGGAAGTGATCCAATAGCTCTTCCGTTTTCGAATGCAAGTAATACTGGAAATAATTAAATATTATATTAATCTGATTTGGGAAACATATATCTTATTATTTGGTAGCAGCCACGAGGTCGTTATTTTAATTTTGCATAACAGCAGCGCATTCATTTGAATTTGAATTGCTAATTTCTGTGTCAATGTTTACGGGGTTCATTATCAAGGCAGACGCCCTAAGGCCTTATCAAGTAATACTTAAAGCAATATGAAATTGTACATTTACGCAATCTAAGCCGAATTTATCCTCAATGGTCAAGTAGTTAGGCTACGAATTATAATTAGGCTCTTGATTCGAGTTCTAGAATTGGTCTCAGAAACGTTGAAAGAGGTCTGGGTTCGGTTCCTAGCACGGTTCAGTTTAGCATTTAATAATTTCTAAATTGACTCAGGTCTGGTCTAGTTACTGGTGGTAGGCATCAGGCCGTGGATAGTAATCACACTACTGGCAAAGACGTGTATCGCCAAGCGTGCAATTTATCACAATTTAGCATTCCGGTACAATGTTGCGTAGAAACCGTCAGAGGTGTGTGTAGAATAAACTTGTTCCTCTTCCAAGTAAACCTGGTTCCATCTTAGACTTTATCGTCACATATCATCATGTGAGAATGCAGTCAAGGGCTAACTTGAAACTGAATAAAAACATAAGCGGTTATATTTTTATTCAGTTTCAAGTTGTCGATGATCAAGTGAAGCTGTGTGGCTACGAATCCTATGGCTCTGGGTTCGAATTGTGGTTAGCCTGTGAAATGTTGAGATTTTCTTGCCATAAAATCTCAGTACCTATAAGCCATTCCAGCACATGGGGCCCCAGCATCCATCGGCTCTTTAAACTATCTATTGCCACTTCAACTTTGCGACTCGCTGAGCTATGGGGCACCGGAAAGCGCAGTGTTGCTGGACCTACCATTAGGTGGATCGAGTACATCCAGAGTGTTGCAGGAAGTCGCTGGATGCTGGCGTCTCGGGACCGGGACAGCAGTGGACGTCCATCGGCTGTTAATGATAATAAGCCCGATTCACTCACCCGTTTCCTGATCTTCTCGTTGACGCAGGAGCGCATGAGGTTGATGGAGGAGGCGATGAGCGCGGGCGCGCCCACCACGTGTATGCGGCGCATGCGCTGGGGGTATGCGGCCTGCGCGAGATGGATGCTGCGCCGCACGGCGCCTGCCGCCATGGCGACGCGCGTAGCTAGCGACGCGCGCACGTGGGTGCACTGCGGGACATAACCAGTCCTGGATTAGCCTATAAGCAATTGGTTAGGGCATCCCATCTAGCAGGGGTACCAGAGCCTATACGATCACATAAAAGTTGAAGTTTTAAGTTATGATTAACATTCTTTTATATTACTTGCATTTGTAAGATAGGTGGCCCCACAGGGGAATGTTGTTAAATCCGGCACTAGACATAACATCTCCCAGAATGAGAGAGGTTAGGCTAATAGTCCTCCACGCTGGCTCAATGTGGATTGGCAGACTTCAGACTTCACATACGTAGAGAATTAAGAAAATTCTCAGGAATGCAGGTTTCTTTACGATGTTTTTCCTTCACCGTTTGAGGTAGGTACATAAACTGAAAGGCTGCTATGGCTCTGAGTTATATCCACTGGGCTATCATGGCTCTGTATATTTATTTATTATTAAAAAAATATTTAATAAATGACCGACCGGTACCGTTCTAAAACAATACTGCAGAGCATCTTAATCGTACATGGAAATTGGGATAAACGCTACGGTACTTCATAAAAAGTGCTTTTCATGAAAGCTATGTATATTATGTAACAGCTACCGCAACGTAGGTATCTCTATGTGAGCATTAATGAATTGTATAAATGCCATTATGTAAAATGATAGTAGATAAAAATATGCATTAACTAATTAAATCCACACACATCCGTTCAATATCCCATAGTCATTGTGCTTGTTCAAGTTCTTACTTAACGTAAGTTGTGAGATAACTAGGTAGGTAGCAACTATACAATTATAAAACATCGCTCCGTCTCTCGCCAATTAAAGAATTTAATTACAAATAACTGTGTGGAATCTTCACACTTCCGAGTCCATAAATTAGGAGTAGATCGTATCGCAGAAACCAAGTGGATGACGTTGAGTGTGGGCCTTGAATGTACCCACCATATTATAGGCTCATACTTGGTGGAGGTACTCAACAACGTGCAAGGTCTACTCTATTATGTCCATCTCCTGCGCTCGAGTAAATCCAATAATCCCCTTTCGGCTCATTATCATCATCATCATTATCAGCCTCATTATCCTACCAATTATTATAAAGGACCTGCCTCGCTAGACGTTACTTTTCTGTCAAAGTATATGATCAAAGATCTAATTTATTATAAAAACTGTCTCTATAGAATCGATGTTAAATAGTTGTAATCGTGTTTGTCAGTTAATGAACTCCGTAAAAATACCTTTTTGTGTAATTTAATTGTGTAAAAAACAGGCAAAAACTTCTACTTGAGTATAAGATATATACAAAGTCTAAGCTCGTTTTCCTCAGAAAATGACAGACAATTTTGTTCGTGACTATGAGTGCGATACAGGTCCTTCTATAATTGGTCTGAGTTATCAGCCGATGCCGATGATGAAAACGGTCTCGAGCCGCCTGCATCCAGCGGCTCCCTGCAGCACGCTTGATGTCTTCGGTCCACCTAGTGGGGGGTCGACCAACACTACGCTCACCGGTGCGGGGTTGTCACCTTCGGCTCCCCTATTACATTGAAATTGTTCGGCGATTAGAGTGGATGGGACTCACCTCCCACACAAAGGCGTCTCCAGCGATGAGCGTCTCGTCGTGCATCCGCGCGTCGCTGATTAGCAGAATAGCGCGCGCTGTCGCCGCGATGTCAGACGAGCTCTCCGGGTAGTTGGGGCGCATCCGGAAGATTGTGACGCGCAAGCCCTCGTCCGTCACCTTCGGCAGGGGCACTATGTCTCTGTCGTGAACAATCGTATCTTATAATACTCGTATAAAGTATCCGTATTCTACTTGAGGAAGAAGCAGTGGCGTAGCTTGCCTTGGAGGGGTCCTGTATCAAAGTTTTGACGACCTCCATGGCGCAGTGGTATGCGCAGTGGACTTACAAGACGGATATCCTGGATCGATCCCCGGCTAGACCGATTGAGGTTTTCTTAATTGGTCTAGCTCTGGCTGGTGGGAGGCTTTGGCCGTGGCTAGTTACCACCCTACCGACAAAGACGTACCGCCAAGCGATTTAGCGATCCGGTACGACGTCGTGTAGAAACCGAAAGGGGTGTGGATTTCATCCTCCTTCTAACAAGTTAACCCGCTTCCATCTTAGATTGCATTATCACATACCATCATTCGAGATTGTAGTTAAGGGCTAACTGACGTAGCCCGGCCGGCCCAGGGGCCCTGTATCATTAATACGGCTGATACGGCGGTAGCTACGCTCCTGGGAAGCTTTATGGTTTGGCTTTAGTCGTACCTATAAAACCACATACACATAGTACCTACTTCTGTAGTAAAGTCCATAGGCAGGCGTTAAACTGAAGGAACATGTTCACCTGTCTGTAATTGGCTACTAAGTACCAAAGTAAGCCTTTTTGGTTTATGGGTATCGATATTATTAGGTAGTCCTCTGGGGAGGAGGTTTCAGGGAAGCAGCATTCGAGTGATAGTCCCCCTGTATCACTTCCCTTTCAATCACTCTTAATTATTTAATTGCGTTTTACCGTTCAAACGTCAGTTTACACAAGTAAACATGGTTGTGATGTCACCAGAGCTAACTCTTCTAAAATAGACTAACTATAACTATCTACTAGCGGACGCTCGCGACTTCATCTGCGTGGATTTCAGTTTCTCACAAATCCAGCGGGAACCATGGACTTTTCCGGAATGATGGTTTACTCTGGATTAACACATAATGAATCTATGTGTTAATCCAGAGTAAAATCTATTTCCATTCCAAATTTCAGCCAAATCGCTTCCGTAGCCGCAGCGCAAAGAAGGAACAAGCATACACACTTACACACAAACTTTCTGATTTATAATATTAGTGTGAAGTGTGAAACGTACTTTTATGATAGTAGATATCGGCTGTCTGTTCTTTGAATAAAATTATCAAAAATCGAGTTGGGGCGATAAAAAAGTAGGTGCCTAACAGTATCTACATAAAAAGCTAGTTTTCCAAATTCTTTTACGTAGTCGGTCTTAGTGGTCAAGTCCAAGTAAATTTCCGAAAATACTTTGGAATAATACCTAAACATATTTGGTAATCCGTTAGGGGGAAATATTATATCATTTGCATTTTGAAAACAACAGTTTCATCACTTTCATCGTTTTCATGGGATAAATTCCCATGAAATCGATACAATACTCGTAGAGGTGAATAAAATAAACTAATGGCAAGAAAGTCAGTAAATTCCTTGACCCACATCTTGAGGAAAATGTAATTAGCTTAGTCAGCTAAGTGCCGCATTATGCACGTAGTGTTATTCTTTTGTAATGCGAAAAATGTTTGATGAGTCGATCATTTTTTTCTTTAAATTAATTAAATTACTGTAATATATCGTTTGATATAGTACAAGTCTTTTATCAAACCGGAAACATATTACAACAAAAACAGTAGCTAACTTTGGATATATTTTTTTTCATTTTTTTTTATACTTTACAAGTTAGCCCTTGACCACAATCTCACCTGATGGTAAGTGATGATGTAGTCTAAGATGGTAGCGGGCTAACTTGTTAGGAGTAGGAAGACACCCACCCCTTTCGAATCGGTCGCATCGTACCGGAACGCTAAATCGCTTGGCGGTACGTCTTTGCCGATAGGGTGGTAGCTACAGCCGAAGCCTCCCACCAGCCAGACCTGGACCAATTAAGAAAACCTCAATCAGCCCAGCCGGGGATCGAACCCAGGACCTCCGTCTTGTAAATCTACCGCGCACACCACTGCGCCACGGAGACCGTCAATTTATATGATTATGTCTCCATAAAAATACTTATCATTATTTTATTGGTAGTGTGCCCATAACGCAGGCAGCATTCTGGCTTTGAATTGTGATTAAAATTTTTATGACAAAAAAATAATTAATTTTTCTGGTTACCATAATAATTATTTTTTCTTGTAAACCTCATTTTTCTTTTTTTTTTTTATTAAAGAATACTTGTCATATCTTTTAAATATGATCAATATTTCCATTTCCCTCCAACTAATCTGGAAAGACTGTATTAGGAGTGGGTACGACAATAGACCAACGGGACGAGGATCGAAGCACCACCCCTCTCTGATGAGTCCGACCGCTCTAACCGTTGAGCTATTGAGGCTATAAGGTTATATAGGTTGAGCTATTCATTTATATTACTATACACTTTGAGTAACACCTACTTACAAAAATTTGCACACGTCATTCAGAGGAGGTTCTATGAGCGAGCGATGTTCGAATAGGTCTCTGTATCGCGACCGAGAGTAGCAAAACGTTTCCAACTTCTTCCTAGCCCGCTCGAAGTCCATTCGGCAGCCTCGCAGAAAAAGCAGCAGCAAGCGTGAGTCTGTAAAAATTAAAAAAAGTATTTTATCGAAAAGCCCATCTGCGTTGAAGAAGCCGACAGTCAGGAAATGCGGTTTTAATCTACCGTTGTAAGCCATTTAAAAAATCTTTATATTCCTCTATCGCGCGGAGCATGATACTGTGCTCGCCTATTGCCCTTAGTTTACTTTATATTTTTTTACATGTCACGTAACGGATACGATGGGCGACCGGTCGTCCATTTAGGAGTCAAGTGGATATAAAGAATATTTGGCATTGGCATTTCCAACTAATGGACGCCCGCGACTTCGTCCACTACCATAACCTATCTCTACCCTAAGTATCCTATGACCGATTCCTGGTTTTAAGCTCTTCACCAATTTTCAGCCAAATCAGTCTTGAGTTATATATAGTGTAACTAACACGACTTTGCTTTATATAATATTTTAGATAGATATTTCCATTCCCCACCAACTAATTAGAAAAGTTTGTATTAGGAATGGGTACGAATTTACGAAAATAGTCCAGCCGGCGACGATCCATCTACGTCGTTGATAGGTTATGAGTTCGGCCCTTTGAGCTATTGAATATATATACCTGACTCGTTGGTCCAGGGTTCTACTCCTGGGTAAGGCTATGAAATAATAAGCTTTTATATATTCATAACAGAAATTTTCAGTGCATATATCAAAGATGCGAAGTTGGTGGACATACTGCATTGCACAAAATTTAATATAATTTTACTGAAAATAGCGCCATTTTTTTTAAAAAAACTTTGTTGGCCATGCAATGCAAACCTACTTCGCATATTATGACTAATTGACCGGTTGTTTATCTTTTTCAGAACTGACTAGTCGTTCACCCCGAATTTAGACCTCGTATTGTATAGTAAGGACAATACTATTTTTAGTTTAATTCCATTATTGACTGACATAATGTTACCTCACCTCAAATTATGAACAGTTTAAAACATACGGTGATATCAACGATATTGTATTGTACATACGGTACAGGTGATATGAAGTATCATCTGTGTCAGAAACTGTAACCAGAACCCAACACCCAACTAATTTTGATACAGAGCCCTCCAAGGCACACTACGCCACTGCAATTTTAACTGAATTAAAGATAGGTACTTGTGTGAAATGCCAGAAGAGTTCAATAAAACTAAATATACCTGCATGAATATAATAAAATCAAATGAAATACCACATAACTTGTGTCTTAATTTTTTATATAATTTAGTTCCCTTAGTTGGGTTTTAGACTTCTAAGCTTTTACTGTTAAATATACTGCATACTTTGATTATATATAATCAAAGACTGCATACAAGAATTCTATAAAGTTCGCTAGTCTATTACTTGGCCGTTAGACCCGGCCCTGGCATTACAGTCAAGTGCAAAAGTCGTTTAAATGTAAAATACGAATAGGTATCACTACGTCTACGTAATTTCTTTGTCGTTTACATACGTAGTAAAAACACTAAACGTGTAAGGTGATCCATGTAAAACAAACATGTTTTAAATCATCAAACATCATTTACACTGGCCTCGTTAATGTTATGTGCTATGATTTTAAATAAGGTGTTAGATTAAATTATTGTTTTTCACCGTGTCTTCGCCGGCGAAGACGAGATCCCCGATGTCTGACGTCACCCGAATGTTTTTAACTTACATTCCTGGCAGCGCCCAAACTGATACACTCAGGGTAAAATACCCTATTCAAAATAGCCCTGTAAGCCGAGATCCAAGTCTTAGAGGAGTTTTTCTGCTTTTGCCTTCGGGCTCTGTCAGGCGACGCTTCAGCGCTCGCCCAAAACCCTCGGTGACGACGCCGGTCCCGTTAAGGAGCCAACGGCATTTACACAATCAGAAAAACAAACGAGTTTCTATTTTGTATACCCAAGAAATTAAACCACTAACTAGTATACGATTTTGATGCGGTTTTCAGTGATAGGCTTAGGTTTGATTGGTGCATCATCATGTATAGGTGTTACGATGACAACCCACCAGGTGGCGCTGCAGTAAAAATTAGTTCGTGTAAAACCAAAACTACGAGTCTGATTTTTTTGGAAAATTTAAATTTTGTTTTAAATTTAGTACCTATTTATTCGGTAGTAGTTAGTACGTAGAAGTGTTATGTAATTGTAATATACAGAAAACATACCGTGATTTGTTGAAATAAACACAGTACTTAACGAACTCAAGGGCCTGTTATTTTAATATCCTGTCTCGATGCATGCGACATGCGATACAAATTGCAAAACATTTAAACTAGACCGTGACAAAAGTAACATGCACCAACCAATGATATTAATATTAGCTACATATTTAATTATAGGTCGTTTACTATGTAATAAACGAAACTCAATATTTGCATGCAAACTTCACACTCATACCTACCTCCATTTTAATTAAGTACATAGTATAAGTAAAGTTTTATTTCTGATCGTTTATGTGCCGTAGGCTCCTTAATCGGACCTCAGTGGGGTGTTTAGACGAGCGCAGAAGCATCGCTGATGGCCTAAGGCCAAATCAGAAGAGATGGGCGAAACGACTACCTAAGAGCGTCTCCTCTGAGACTCAGACCTCGGCTTAGAGAGCCGTTCGTTCTTAAAAAAAATCGTAATGTTACCAAATCATCTTCATCATCATCTATTATTTATTTTTTAAAAGGGATTTGTAGCTTATGCCCACCACTCTGTTTCAATACGGTTAGGCGGACTTAGATGTTATTGAAAATGACCGGGAAGGCAACGGTGTCTTAATTTGGATAAATGAAAAGGTCCAAGCAACCAAACCCAACTCAGCTCTTGGGCCCAAGATTTCTAGATCCGAAACCATAAAGACTAAAGACTGGACCAACGGACAGATACGTTTAGTATAAACCAAATAATTTAAAGAGCAGTGATAAGATAGATAGTGTGGGTTCGAATCCGATGCGGGGCATGCACCTCCAACTTTTCAGTTGCGTGCATTTTAAGAAATTAAATGTTACGTGTCTTTAACGGTTAAGGAAAACATCGTGAGGAAACCTGAATACCAGAGAATTTTCTTAATTCTCTGCGTGTGTGAATTCTACCAATCCGCATTGGGCCAGCGTGGTGGACTATTGGAAAGGAGACTCGAGTTCAGCAGTGAGCCGAATATGGGTTGATACCGAACGTACGAAATAATATAATACTCTACGTCTCTACTTTCCGTATATAAGTAAGATTGTTTACCATCAAACATGGCTAGAATGGTCTAAATCAAATAGGTTACCTACCTAATAAGATTTATTAAACGCATCTTGTCATGCAGAGTAGAAGAACCTAATGTCAATTAAAGTATTTGTTTGCTCGCCATTGTACAAATATTAGAGGCTATTATAGAGGCAGAGGTGCCTATTTGGCTATTTAACGTTCGGTAAAGTAAAAATGAAGGTAAAACGTTTTTGTGAAGTCAAACAAAATTTAACGTTAAGTTATGAACGAATTCAAATTGCACGGCCTACCTATCAGTGAAGGTCATTTAAATATAATTATTAATTATACAAGTCTGCACAATCATAATTAAAATAATATTATTTTTTTAACAGAACGTAAAATACACAAATAACAAAAATAAATTTTTAAAGAGGATATAAGATAAGACCTGATCTACTGGACTCCGAAACTACTGGACCAGTTGAAAGCTACATTATCAGCGAGTAACATAGGCTATATTTTAACCCCGTGTCCTACGGGAATGGGAACAGCTCAAGTAGAACCTCGGAGTCTGTTAAAGTCTACTTCTGTATTCTTGATTCCTTACGTAAATAAAAGTAAGCCCTAAACTACACGTATCACGTATTACGTACACGTACGTAAATAAGTTAAAAATAAAATCTAGTATAAATACATTGATTGAACTTTACGTTCAATCATTGAGGTTTTATTTCTGATTTTATATAACTCATTGATAACTAACAAATTAATTATTAATTATATTTTCAAACCATTAACCAACCTTGTTTTATTGAGAGTTGAAAAATATACTCTACTTAAATCCACTATATTCCTAGATAAATTTATTTCACGTTTACGTCCTGCATCTCTTAAAAAAATTCTTCGCTGTTGTTTTGTTCCTAAATAAAATGAAATATTTCGTTTAAAAAAAACATACTATAGTTATACCTATCTGTGTATTGACATATCTTTGGATTTTTATTTTTGTGTAGGTTAGTGACCTTGGCCATTCAAGACATGAATTACGGTGAGCTGGTTTAGCATCGACCTCATGTCGCCCGCTGTTTACGAAAGTGCTACTCGTTTGAATACAAATCAAAATGTGCATCAATATCGTAAACTTGATCAGTGTTTTACCTAAATATTTTCCTACTGATTGCGAAATTTTTACACATGACCGGAATGCAGACGTGACCTGTATAAATGATTGATTACCTATCTTATTTGCCTTAAATAGGCATATTACCTATTTGCTGCATTAAATCATAAAATCGTATTGTTGTCGTTATAGATTCTTGACAAACTCTGTAATTACATAAGATATAGGTAGGTACACCACAAAAAAAATTCCTGTTGTTGATTTAGGATCGTATAATTATTAGTATACGTAACTGGCAGTCGGTCGCGACTTCGCCCGCGTAAGTCCTCATTCGCACTCTGAGAGTTTTTTAAAAGCGTTCAAGTATAGGTAAGAAATGCATTCCCAAATAAGTGTGTTCACAGCATTTTTTTTTAACTTTAATTTTTTATTCTCTACAAGTTACCCCTGACTACAATCCCACCTGATGGTCGGTGATGATGCAATCTAAGATGGAAGCGGGCTAACTTGTTAAGAGTAAGATAAAATCCACACTCCTTTCGGTTTCTACGCGACATCGTACCGGACGCTAAACCGCTTGGCGGTACGTCTTTGTCGGTAGGGTGGTAACTAGCCACGGCCAAAGCCTCCCAGCCAGACCTGGAAAACCTCAATCGGCCCAGCCAGGGATCGAACCCAGGACCTGCGTCTTGTAAATCCACCGCGCATACCACTGCGCCACGGAGGCCGTCAAAAGCCGTTCAAAGGCAGTTTTAAAGCACGGCGCTCTTTTTCGAGCAGTGTAACAGCGTTGCATTTTCAATTTTGGGCGTCGGAAATAAACCTTCATTTTAACTGTACATTATAATATTTGAACGCTTTTTTAACGTCAGTTAAGAAAACTCTCGTGAGAATGAGGGCTAATACCCTTTTAGCTTCAAAGAAGACTTTCATACAAAACTAGCGACCTACCCCGGCTTCGCACGGGTGGTCTGTTGATAACTAAATTATGAATAGTATAAACTACTGGAATATTATCTTTACGGCACACCCTGCGCCCGTCAACCGCTGCCAACCGGGACGAAACGTAGTCGCTGTTCCTCCGCTTTTTAAATATCTGATAAGTATTACATTTTCTGTACTTTTTATATGTAGGTATGTACTTTTTAACCGACTTTCAAAAAGGAGGAGGTTCTATGTTCGGCTGTATGTATGTTTTTTTTTTTTTTTTTTTTATAGATATAAACCTTCCTTTTGAATCACTCAATCTATTGCTGAAAACTGCAGTAAAATCCGTTGAAAAGTTAAAAGATCTAAAGAAACGAACGTCCGTCGGAAGTGACTTAATTTAAAAACCTAATTTTCTGACACTTCTAATAATTTTATTACAAACAATTCACACAAAACTACTTGTATATATATTTTCTGTGACAAAAACTTGACAACTTAAATACCTGCCCCTGCCTTCCCCATGAATCACTCAATGTATTAGTGAAAATATCATGATAATCTTTAAGCAGTTTTCTAATTTATCGCGAACAGATAGATAGTCAGACAGTTGTACAATATGTACGAGTTTAGATAAAATAGTGCGATTAGAATATAATAATTCAATAAAATGTCTTCCTGCACAGACACTTTGAATTTCAAATGTAAAAATAAAACAGATATTGTGTGTCCATTTTTAAATTATTTAAATTATGTTAAACCTGTCTAGATATCTTACATACATTTATCAAGTATTGAAATCCCATTAAAAGGTAATAACGATTTACATTACCAGATATATTGATTACGAAATATGTAAATACAATATAAAAGATCTTTTACTTATTCCCAAATAAAAGATCTTTTATATTTACTTTATTATTAACATACGAAATAGTCCAAGAAGATTCTAGATTCTACTTATGGGATTTTTTGTTTGTATTGAAAAGGCTCTGAAACTAATGAAACGATTTGAAAAATTTTTTAACTGTAATTTTTTAGCTGTGGAAAGCTACATTGTCCCCGAGTGCTAAAGATTATATGTATTTTATTCCCGTATTTCTATGGAAACGGAAACCACGTGGGTGAAACCGTGCGGCGTCTGCTAGTAAAGTATAATACATATCTACCTTTAAATATTATAATAAATCAGAAATTCATATAATTAAAACTTAAATATTATTCATAAATATATTTATTAGGTACCTAAGGATTCCGGATTTGGCAGGTAAGGGTTGGCAGCGCACATGCTGCGAAGGTCTCTTATTCCTCTCTCCACATCTCCGGGCATTTCGTTCAGCTCTTGTCTAATCATTTCTTCTTGCTTCGGGGAAGGTCCTTGGAGGAAGGCCATTATGGCTTTTAGATTTCACAGTAATTTAAAATACTATAACTTTATGACGCGATTTACGTTCTAATTTTAAAATTCAATTCAAAATGTGGAACACTGCGCGCTCTAGCTGAGTAAGGATAATACTGCTGACGAATAATATTCAACGTTCATTTATAAACACGAATAACCTGGCGTGCACGATCTGCGATCTCCACATCTAGCACATTCCTTGTAGATTTGCGTCTTTTTGTTTATAATACGGTGTATGGACTGTATGGACTATGACTTATTAAATAATTAAATAATAATTAATAACTAAAAAACTGTACGGTTAATTGTCCATTTAAGTATTAACACTGGCTTAATTTTAAAGAATTGCCGACCGCATGGCGCAGTGCATAGTGAGCCTGCTTTCTGCATCTACGTCCGTGGGTACGATTCCCACAACTAGAAAATATATGTGTGATGAATGTTTGTTTTCCGGTGTATTTATTCAATATTTCCTTTATTTTTGTGTAGTAGGTATATTTTTATTATTAAATCAGCTCTGTTGGACAAGCTACGCTTACTTTGGAGTTAATATTATTTGTGTTGTTTATTTATTTATTTTAAAACTTAAAACAGTTTATTTCTGTTTACTTTTAGTAGGTACCATAAACGATTATCATACAATAACGTATATCTAACGTATAATTTATAATGAAAATAGTTTTTCAAAAATCCAATTAATTAAAAAGTCGAGCGTAAATATAATATACCTACGTATAGAACGAGCTCCACCGATAACCAGACATCTGACATTCAAAGGCAAAGGCGCACCGCCAAGCGATTTAGATTCCGGTACGATACCGTGAAGAAACTGAAAAGGGGTGTAGATTTACATACTCCTCCTAACTAGTTAGCCCTACAATTAGACTTACAAGTCTTACAAGTAAATATTTCTAAATATTTATTACTTACAATAAATATTTAGAAAATAAAATAATTTACAATGATTATTATTAGAAGTCTGGCTAGTGAAAGTAGAGACTGAAATCGCGCCCGCCAGATTTAAAGAATCATTTAAACAAATTAAAAAAACATGCGTTTTTATAATTTTTTTCAATTATTTTTTTTGTTTGTGAATACATTACTACTTATAAATAAGTATTAAACTCAGTTATTCCAATATTTGCATTTTGATTTTTTAAATTTGGCGGGCGATTTCAGTCTCTACTGTAATTAGCCAAACTACACTAAATATTTAGAAATTTGGTTTTAAATATGCTGTTGCTCTGTCAACATCCTAACAATATGCAGAATCTGGTCTATACAGCCCACAAACGGCTAAATAAATACAGCCTTTTTAGATACATAGATAGGTTTCAAAGACCAAAATCCAAACTAGAATTCCTCTTTGCTTTCAATAATTTTTAATGGTAACACTGACAAATAATTGTCACTGTTCCATGGTTGACACTTGTCTTTTGTCTAGAGTTTCATAGTTTGTCTATGAACTCCAATTTCAAATAAAAACGTTAAGAATACCGGACTGTTGCGAAAATATTAAATTTTGGAGCTTTTTCGAAAGTAAATGAAACGTAAACAAAAATATAATATGCATATTAATTGATTTATTGACATCATTATTATTCACTTGTGTGATGGAGCCCTCAAAAGAAGCTATCGCTGTTCGTGTTATGCGGTTAAACCGGCAAATTTTGGGCAAAGTGACCAGTGGACCCAGTAAACTTAGCAAGAAAATAGATCGAGAATCGTTGTTGGATGCTTTAACAGTTCTTTATGATGAGTGTAACGAAGATCCCGTCAAAAAATGTGATGAACTTGTGCGGATTTTCCTGGACAAATGTAAGTTTTGCGTAACAAAGGTAACACCTGCTTCAATGGAATGTTCGATACAGCTTGAAATTATAATTAGAAAAGGTCACTTCTTTAACTTAACTTAATTTACAACAATGTTTTCTTTGAACTATTACTCCAGCAATTATTCAGAACAAAATCTGGCAATAGGACGTCTAGCCTATTTGATAGAACTTGGTGAAGATTACGTTTTATCTTCATTACTAAATTATTATAAAATATTGTCAAATATTGGCCATGGTGGCCAATGTAATTTGAGATATAGCTTACATCTACACAGAAGATAATGCAGAAGCATAGCAAAGCAGGATATTTTAATACACATGAGTATTCTCTGTCTCATAGTTTAGTGTTGTTAATGTTAAATTAAGAATATACATTAACCACACTAAACTAAAAAGTTGTATTGTAATATTTTAGATCGAAGCACTCTGGCTGAGTTGCGGAGAGCCAGAGTATGTGTGTCAGATTTTGAGATGCTTCAAATGATTGGCCGTGGCCACTACGGCGAAGTACATGTAAGTTTCATATTATCAGTGATTTTATTGTTTGATTTTTCATTACAAGTAACTTTTATTATTCTTATATTATAATATTTTAAATACCTGGGGCAAAATCTGTAACCACACCTAATAAAGGTCTTATGAAATTAAGTAGCTATCTTTTTAAATTAAAATGTTATATCAACAAGCTTATGGTGCAGGGTCCATTGTGTGGCAGAAAGAAAAACACCTTGCAGATCCCTAGCCTTGTAACCAATGGTGTAGGGTTAAGGACGTTATTACAGAAGATAAGTTAAAAATGTTGTAAAAAATTGTGGTAAACTTTTTTGATAAATTGCTGGGTGGTGAGGGTAGGCCATGGCCAGGGATGGGCAATCCTAAGAGAGTAAAAATTTCACAACTCAGTTAGAAGAGATATTTGATTTTATAAATATATATTTCTTTAGCTTTGTAAATTGGCTCTTAGGTTTTATAAAATATTCATCAACCAACCTCATAATATAATAATTAATAAATATATTATCAAAAGTATAGTCCTTCCACAACATATAAAATGGTTAAATTGCCAATATAACTCTGAAGAGTTAAAAAATGTAAAATTTTAATATAACCCTATATTAACACTTAGTATACATGAACCAATATGTTACATTATAGATGGTACGTGAGAAACAAACTGGGGATGTGTATGCACTGAAAAGTGTCCGCAAAGATGAGGCACGGAAAAGAGTGTCCGGAGCAGAGGATGAGAGGGAAATACTTGCCACTGGAGTACCACATTGGATACCTCGGCTGCAATATGCCTTTCAGGTTAACTGTTATTTGATTTAACCACCTTTTTTTACCTAAAAACCCCTGTATATAAGTCATTGAGTTTTAATAATAAATAAAATTACTTGTTTGTATTTGAGCTGGCATTTAATATTTTTTAAATTTTACAGGATAGCAGCAATTTGTATCTAGTGATGGAGTTGTGCAGCGGAGGTGATCTATCAGGCTTACTGTCACGACGCAACCACCCACTGTCTGAGCGAGACGCAGCTTTCTATATTGCTGAAGTGGCTCACGCTCTTAAAGCATTGCATGCTATGGGATTTGTACATCGAGACGTTAAACCGCAAAACATACTGTTGGACAGGTAATAATTATTTGCCATTATTTTATCTGTTTTGTGGCTTTAGATTACAAGGCATTGTGTTTTTCTTTATTCTAGGAGATTTTCAGTAGAAATTCTCAGTTCAGAGTGAGGATTTCAATAGTGATATATTACAGCCTTATGTCTTGTAGAGCATGTTAGGCTGTCAATCCTAATTGATCCAAATTGTTTTTATTTTTTAAAGAATATTTCTTAACACAGTGTGCCTTTCGGCATAGGCCTCCAGTGACTTCCACTGCTCTCTGTCTATTGCAAACCACCTTTGGTCTAGCTGTTAGCTTTAAGTCGTCCTCCCATCTAAGGAACTGTTTGCCCCGATTCCTTCTACCATCTGTAGGGTACCATAGCGTCACCAATCTGCTCCACTTCCCCATTGTGCCCCTTAGCATGTGCCCTGTCCATCACCACTTTGCTGGTTGACACGAGTTAGTACATCAGTGACCCTGTTTTGGTTCGAAGGCCAGCGTTCCTCAGCCTATACTTTCTCTTATGGCCGGTCATGCTCCTTTCCATGGATCATTGGCACCTGGCCAGTTTATTGCCCTTTGAGCTATGGTGAGTGCCCAGGTTTCACAACCGTATGTTAGGCATGGCAAGATACATGTATTAAAAGCCTTTCTCTTGATTGCCATGCTCAGATCCCTGGATTTCATTATCTCCTTCAGGGACCAATGTCATTTATTAAGTGATCGTAAAAGAATATAACATTATCATGTTAAGCTCGCCAACCCACCAATGCTCTGCAGATGCGGCCACGTGAAGCTGGGCGACTACGGCTCGTGCGCGCGACTGTCGGAAGGCGGCTGCGTGGCGGGCGCCACCGCTGACTACGTGGCGCCCGAGCTGCTGGACGCGTGCGGCGCGCACACTGTGTGTCTCGAGTACTGCCGCCGCGCTAACACGGCCATTGTGGGTTCGCACGACACTAACGCTTCATAGCCCAAGCATACAGATAGAGTTCCGACTTCATAGCGTTCCATGTGATCTGTACTCAGACCAATTATAGGAGGACCAGCCCCCCTAGCAAAGTGGCACGTCGGTTCTCTTTCTACAATGGCTAACGCTTCGAAAACAAGATAAATGTATGGGAATGACAGATCTTGATCACGTGACCTGGTGATAGCAAATGTCATTCCCATACATAGTTCTAGTTTTCGAAGTGTTAGCGATTGTAGAAAGAGAATCGACATGCCACTTGGCTAGGGACGCAGTATCACACCCAAATTCTTCAACAAAATTGTCTGTCATTTTCTGAGGTTTTTGACCATTTATTACACTGTTCGACTACACAAAGAGATATTTTTACTGAGCTTGTTAACCAATGAACACAATCTATGAATCATTGCTACTATAGAGACAGTTTTTATAATCGCATTAGATTATTGATCATATAGTTACTTTGACCGAATAGTAACGCCTAGCAGGGCAGGTTCTATTGGTCTTAGTAACTGTATGACCACCTGCTCTCTATGTTTTTATAAAGTTACTAGCACAGAACACAGAACTCTGACCTGAGCGCTTTCTGTTTATGTGGGCCCTTATTCTCCCATAAACATACTTATATGAATCATCACATACATAATCTCTGCTCTTCTGTTAATCAATCTTGAACAAAATGAGGTCAGCCTTCATGTTTTCAATAAATATTATCACATGGTAGTTGCTGGCTGTAACAGTTTTTATGAAGTTCTGCTAAGTGTTCATCTATAAGCCTATCATTCGTACCACAACATCCTACCTATCTCAAGACGAGAGCAAGACAAAATGTCGACCAATAGCAGCATAATTGATAATACTGTTCTTTCTTAGGATTGGGCAAAAGAGACATGTTTCCTATCATCCCTAGAACTTTTTGTAGGTACTACAAAATATACAGATTTGAAACCTTTCCTTACTCAGTATTTCTTCACAATAGATTCTATAAGTATGTTGTTAGTGATGTTGACTAATATTGCACCTTATACTAATAATAAAGTCCGGCCGCTCAGAAATTGCGTTTCTAACAGGTCGTGATCGAATGGACGATGTAAATTTGGGCGCACATGGTTGTTGAACTGCGCTGTTTCAAAGTTAACTGTTTGTTTTTGTAAAACGAGACATAATAACAAAGCACATTGTATTTGAATACGTTTGTCCCATTCGATTACGAGCTTTCAAAAACGCAATCTCTAAGCGGCTGGACTTCAGGAAACTGTAGTGGATTTTGTTATAGTTTTTTTTTTAAAAGTGCTCAAGTTTCGAAATAAATTGCCGTTCTTTGCATGATCGACTTTGATTTTGTTCGAAATTGCAAATGTCTATGATTTATTATATATACTCAGAGACACAATTATTCGCCCCCTTTATCGCGTCATATTAAAGTGGGCGGATAATTGTGCCTCTGAGTATATTATGATATAAGTTTATATTATGATATATGACACGTGCTCTGTTTTTTTATGCTTAAGAGAGCATGAACACCTATGAGGAACCTAACTAAGCTATTATAATTATGTATTTCCTTTGTATGTAGATTTGTAGTTTAGATTGTTAACCAAGTAAAGTAATAATTGGCTTCTAAGTGTGAAAATGATAGTTTTGATTTATTCTCGTATTTAATCGCAATTAATTTTAGCATGTAGAATTAAAGTTCCAAAAATAAAATGTGGTTTAATCTTTGCTGATATTTTAGCAGACGCCTAATAAGTCAGTAAAAGAGAGAGATAAGTTTAGTTTTCTTCGTGGCGCCGTGGTGGTATGTGCGGTGAATTTACAAGACGAAGGTATTGGGTTCGATCCCCGCTGGGCCGATTGAGGTTTTCTTAATTGGTCCAGGTCTGGCTGGTCTGGTTTCGGCTGTGGCAAGTTACCACCATACCGGCATAGACGTACTGCCAAGCGA
Source organism: Bicyclus anynana (assembly GCF_947172395.1). Classification (NCBI taxonomy): domain Eukaryota; kingdom Metazoa; phylum Arthropoda; class Insecta; order Lepidoptera; family Nymphalidae; genus Bicyclus; species Bicyclus anynana. The sequence goes on from NC_069090.1 coordinate 10,361,415, forward strand.
TTTAGCGTGACAGTACGATGTCGTGTAGAAACCTAAAGGAGTGTAGATTTTCATCCTCCTCCTTACAAGTTAGCCCGCTTCTATCTTAGATTGCATCATTACATCATCAGGTGAGACTGTCAATCAAGGGCTAACTTGTAAAGAAATGAAAAAAAAAAGTTAGCCCTTGACTGTAATCTCACCAGATGGTAAGTGATGTATATTGTATAAGTCGTGTTGCGCCGACACGTCGCCTGCTGTTGCTGTCTGTCATTCAACTACGAATTCGTATAGAATTAAAAAAATAATAAAGCCATAATGTCCAATTGAGAACCTCCTCATTTTTGAATAGTAATTAAATTAAAAAAAAATAATAATTCGAAGAGGTAAGTTTAGAAAGTAAAAGTAATTATTTGCTTACAGTCGGCATGCGACTACTGGTCGCTCGGTGTGGTCGCGTTCGAGCTGGTCACACTAAAGCTACCGTTCTCTTCCGGTGAAGACGACTCGGTTGCAAAGATACTGAGCAATATACAAAGGTGAGTACGAAGCGAAATAATTTCTCATTTCATTAGTATGTGGGCCTGTTGCGAGACCTAAAGTCGCAGTAGGCGTATGAGGTATCGCAAACATATCGCTCTCGCTTGCGCTCCATCGTAATGAAATAAAGAGCGTTGTTTTTAATTATGCCGCTTTTGGTCGACATCACGTGGTCAGCAGTAGAACTAATTCTAGGGATTGAAATGGGACCGCATGTAATGTAAGACATGTTGTACAACACTTACTTTACTTGGTCTCGAACTTTTTAATTCAAATCAACAATATTGTCTTTACAGTACAGGTCCTTCTATGCCATCTCAATAGCTTATTTAATTTTATTTATTCTACTATCTTTCTGAAAGTCTCAAATGCCTACTAGGGGTCATTAATCTGCATGTTGAGAAGCTATGGTCTAGAATGTGCCTCGAGAGAATCCTCCCAAGTAGAGTAGGATAGTTAATAGCTTAAAAATGATTTGTACTAGGTACGAACGTGACGCTAACGCCTCACCGCCGTTCGAGCCCCTGCCCGGCGGCCCGTCCAACACGTGGCGCGCGTTCGTGAGTGGCCTGCTGCGCGTGTCGCCCGCGCGCCGGTACAACTACCTCGACACGCTGCAGCACCCCGCGCTGGCGCATCTAGCGCTGCACGCCATCAGAGACCAGGTACTCCTGCCCGGCGGCCCGTCCAACACGTGGCGCGCGTTCGTGAGCGGCCTGCTGCGCGTGTCGCCCGCGCGCCGGTACAACTACCTCGACACGCTGCAGCACCCCGCGCTGGCGCATCTAGCGCTGCACGCCATCAGAGACCAGGTACTCCTGCCCGGCGGCCCGTCCAACACGTGGCGCGCGTTCGTGAGCGGCCTGCTGCGCGTTCCGCCCGCGCGCCGGTACAACTACCTCGACACGCTGCAGCACCCCGCGCTGGCGCATCTAGCGCTGCACGCCATCAGAGACCAGGTACTCCTGCCCGGCGGCCCGTCCAACACGTGGCGCGCGTTCGTGAGCGGCCTGCTGCGCGTGTCGCCCGCGCGCCGGTACAACTACCTCGACACGCTGCAGCACCCCGCGCTGGCGCATCTAGCGCTGCACGCCATCAGAGACCAGGTACTCCTGCCCGGCGGCCCGTCCAACACGTGGCGCGCGTTCGTGAGCGGCCTGCTGCGCGTGTCGCCCGCGCGCCGGTACAACTACCTCGACACGCTGCAGCACCCCGCGCTGGCGCATCTAGCGCTGCACGCCATCAGAGACCAGGTACTCCTGCCCGGCGGCCCGTCCAACACGTGGCGCGCGTTCGTGAGCGGCCTGCTGCGCGTGTCGCCCGCGCGCCGGTACAACTACCTCGACACGCTGCAGCACCCCGCGCTGGCGCATCTAGCGCTGCACGCCATCAGAGACCAGGTACTCCTGCCCGGCGGCCCGTCCAACACGTGGCGCGCGTTCGTGAGCGGCCTGCTGCGCGTGTCGCCCGCGCGCCGGTACAACTACCTCGACACGCTGCAGCACCCCGCGCTGGCGCATCTAGCGCTGCACGCCATCAGAGACCAGGTACTCCTGCCCGGCGGCCCGTCCAACACGTGGCGCGCGTTCGTGAGCGGCCTGCTGCGCGTGTCGCCCGCGCGCCGGTACAACTACCTCGACACGCTGCAGCACCCCGCGCTGGCGCATCTAGCGCTGCACGCCATCAGAGACCAGGTACTCCTGCCCGGCGGCCCGTCCAACACGTGGCGCGCGTTCGTGAGCGGCCTGCTGCGCGTGTCGCCCGCGCGCCGGTACAACTACCTCGACACGCTGCAGCACCCCGCGCTGGCGCATCTAGCGCTGCACGCCATCAGAGACCAGGTACTCCTGCCCGGCGGCCCGTCCAACACGTGGCGCGCGTTCGTGAGCGGCCTGCTGCGCGTGTCGCCCGCGCGCCGGTACAACTACCTCGACACGCTGCAGCACCCCGCGCTGGCGCATCTAGCGCTGCACGCCATCAGAGACCAGGTACTCCTGCCCGGCGGCCCGTCCAACACGTGGCGCGCGTTCGTGAGCGGCCTGCTGCGCGTGTCGCCCGCGCGCCGGTACAACTACCTCGACACGCTGCAGCACCCCGCGCTGGCGCATCTAGCGCTGCACGTCATCAGAGACCAGGTACTTTTATTGGCCTGACCTTGAATTGTAAGCTTCAGTGGAGTGCTTATATAGAGACACTATCATTACCTACTACTACTAACCACAGGGCGTTCCCGTGGTTTTACTTGCGTAGTTCCTATTCATGTGAGAATGATATGGGGCTAAAATATAGCCTATGGAACTCACAAATAACGTGGCGTATAGATAATTTTGTAAACTTAGTTCAGCCACTTTTTAGACATTTTATCGATTTAATCTGCATATTTACAGCCTGCTAATACATCTAAAATATGTGATAATATAATATTTTTTTATAAAGAGCAACTGATAATATTTTTACAGAATCTCTGAACTACTAGTAACTTTGTTAAAACAGATAAATTTAAAGTATTAAATTTCTTGCAAACCTTTTAACATTTTAATCTGAATAAACTAAAGTATTTATTATGGCTTTTAAAAATAAAGAACTATAAATCATTAATTATTATTACTGCATAATAAAAATAATACAGAATTATATATGTTAATTTCTGGTAATTGTACTTTATTTTTTATTTAAACAATTTTATGAATCTATTTTAGTACTATTGTAGTAGGTTAGTTATGAAATATATTTGAACGCTATTAGTTCACAAAAAAAAAATATACAGCCTGCTTAGAACCTCCACCTTTTTGGAAGTCAAAACTGTAGTTAAGTAAAACGAAAATTATATGTAAAGGTTACATTTGCATATTTAATTCATTTTATAATTTTATTTAATTGAGGAAATTAAACCTAGCCGTTTCACGTGAAATGATTTAGTGCCTAATATTTTATGATCAATATCTTAAACGAGGTTATCAGCAGTGAATTACAACACATAAATAGTGTTTATGTATGTATTTTTATTGTAAAGCTATAAATATAAAGCAACAAGTAAATTTAATTTGACCTTGCTTTAACACTCAGGCCGACAACGTTTGAATTACTGCAAGTGAATGCACATGCAGTAATTCAATGAAACATATATGTACATACTAGCTCACTCGGCAAATGTTTTGCCATTTAAATCGCTAAAAAAAATCGGTTGTTTGTAAAGTCGGTTTACTGGCGATAGTTAAACGTGACAACGTCATAAGAAAATACTGATGGAATGGTTTTTCAAGAGAAAATGTTCGTTTTTCTAAAATATTGTTTAATAATCTTCATAGACCAGAATATACTTTATTTCTTGTAAAAAAAGTTGGCAACCCTAGAGCGAGGGAACGACGCATGACGTCATCTTTTTTCGAGCGTGCAGCTTCGTCGAATTATAAGACGTTGTCACGTCAATAAATTAGGGGGGTCATCAGTGACGTGCACTCCTTAGAGGCAAAGTGCCATGCCTACCCTAAGAACCAATTTTTATCACGATTTTTATTTCTCTCGTCTATTTGCCCTTTTTTTAATCTTAAACAATGTTAATAAAATAAAATACAAAACATTATTAAAAATTTATAAAAAAATTCAAACCTCCCGCGAGACATTTGAGTGCACAAGCAACTGGTGGTTAGGGCTCCAGAGTGAAGAACCTCCTCAGAATACGCGCCGTCTCAAGAATCACTGCCTTCTGTATTATTACGATTATTATTGAAGGGAAGGAATTTTCTGCTTTGTGCAATTTATAGAAACATATAAGGCATACCCTACTTAAAATCTTTGTGCACGCCTGGGGGTGAAGGTAATTAAACAAAATACTTTACCACCTATTCTCGTACATACAAAATAAATAAAAAAAAACTGTGTGTCAGCTCCGATGCACGAATGGAGCAATGAATTTACTCTTTCAGATCGACTGTCTAAATAAGTGTATGTTGCCCCGCAGCATACACTATGTTCGTCTCAATACTGAAACTGAAAGGCGCACAACCGCGACTAGCGCGCCCGCCAACAGTGTGCACATGCGTGCGGGCAGCGCACGGTGAAAGGTGCGCAGAATAGGTTGCGCACAAAAACGAGACGCTGTCATTCGTTTATCGAATTTTACTGCCTATATTTTTTTTCATACCGGGAGCTATATAATAAAAATCGATTGTTAGGGAGTAAACTCCAAAAAATCGTTAATATCGGTGGTTTTTAATGAGTGCGACCACACATCATAGACATTACTGAAGCAGTGAAGCAAGATGTTGACACGTCAAAAAAAAATCCTCTTGCCCAGTTGTTTCGGAGAGATCGTTTTTGTGATATTTTATTTTTAAATGAAATAAAATTTATAAAAGATCGCTTTAACGATAACACCTTTGCATGCTGTTCGTAGTATTAAGTTTATCTTTTAGGTATTATTTAATTTTTTTGTTAGTTTATGAATCTACATTATGAGCAATAAAGAATTAAATAAATAAAAATAAAATATTATTAAGAAAATTTAATGCGTAGGTGCCGCCGTGGGTACCTCATCTTCGCGGTCCCGAAGATGCCACCTTCCTCCCGTGTCCAACGAGAGAGGCCTCGCCGCCTTCCGCTGCACCCTTTAGAACGAGGCCACCGTTTGCTGGACACCTACCTTTTGTGGGTAAGTCAACGGAACTCTTATGCTAGCCATTGACTATCAAGTATACCCACGTTTCTGCAGCAGCAGCAAATATATTTCCCATAAATTCCATATAATTATGGATTTTATTTCATAATTATATGGAATTAACGGACTATTGAGACATCAGAAATATTACTCAAATATCACATTTTTTAGTTTTATTCTAAACTTTTCATTTAACCTATTTTTGTATTTATTAATTGCTCAGGTTACTCATACATAGCATCAGATGAAATTGACGAAAGCAGCAGCGGATTCAACGCGTCGCATGATTGTACAACTATAGATTTGGCTACATTTAAGTAAGTATTCTTATGCATAAAATAATGGGGATGATGACTAGGTTTGAATATATTGATTTTTATGATACATTTGGGTACATAGGGTCAATATTAAGTAATTTATACATAAAAAGCAAAGATTGTGTGGATATTTGCAAAATAAATGAGATTATAAAATTTCAAAAACTATTAAAAATAATTTATCGTAATTAGATGAAAACTCATACAGTTTTAGCTTCCTTACATTAAATGTGACATTTTTTAATATAGGAACTATAAGCATAAACGCACAAATAACAAAGATATTAGTAATTTTGTTTGAACGCGCATACAAATCTAACGATCATTACATTGCCTATGACGTCATTATTTCGAGCCATTTTGTATGGGGCGTTTTCCAGGGATCCGCGGCAGCGCCGCAAATCTGACTCTTTAAATCCCTGTAGCTCCGAAAGTAATGATCGCAGATACCCTGTTTCTTTTACAAAATTGCTTTACTATTAGTATACTCTTAATTTATATACAATTTAAAAAACTGTCATCATCCCTATTGCTCTTTATTAGTCTTAACTTCATCCGCCCTTAGACCTTATTAATTCGGCCCTGTCGCGATATACATTCTTAGCGAATCCTACAAACTATTCTACTACCTTCCTTGTAAATTTCATTTTTGTATGTCGAGTGATTTTCGATGTCGTGGTAACATATAAATAAACTTTTCTCGAAAATTTTCTCAATCAAATCAAACTATTTACACGATACCAATCCACAAACAAGCTTTTTAAAGTTTTTCTCTGCCTGTCTTTTTTTTTGTCTGGGCTAATCTTTGGAACGACTGAATCGATTTTAAAGATACTTTTGTGAAAGTAACCTAAAATCTCTGTCTACCAGTGGGAAGATAAAAGAGGTTACGAACCAACATAAAGGCTACTTTTTATTTACGAAAAATCCATGGTTCCCGTGGGATTAAAAAAAAACCATTTCACGTAGACAAAATGGCGGGCGTCCGCTAGTATTAAAGCGTTTTTCAGATAGCGTGGGTACGGTGACAGTTGCCTTATGACGTTCATAATACGTACTATTATCGTGTATCGCGGCAAACTTTCAAGAGTGAAACGGACTGTCACCGTACCTATGCTATCTGAAAAACACTATAGGTTAGATTTACAATATGATTGACATATTTTAAAGTTTGAAGCCAAAATAAAAAAGAAATTCAAAAATACAAAATTCATTTATTTAGGCTTAATTTACAAGCACTTTTGAAAGGTCAAGATTATGTCATAATTTAATTTAATCTAATGGTGGTAATATCCAAATCCGCCTTGGTCCGAGAAAAGCCCACAAGAAACTCAGCCAAGGTTTATTTTTTTTTTATTTATCATTTATATACTCATTAACACTATAATAAGACTTTCCTAAAAGCTTGCGTTTGCGTTTTCGACGACCGCGTGGCGCAGTGGGACCCTGCCTTCTGCATCCACGGTCGTGGGTTCGATTCCCACAACTGGAAAATATTTGTGTGATGAACATGGGTGTTTTCCAGTGTCTGTGTATTTATACATTATATAAGTATTTATATGTAGTATATAAATGTATATGAATATTATAATATCAACTATCTTAGCACCCATAACACAAGCTACTCTGTATGCTTACTTTGGGGCTAGATAGTGATGTGTATTGTTTAAGTATATTTATTTATAAAAAAAAAAAACATTGAACTTTTTTGGAGACATTCCAGTGGCTCCAGTGGCTACTTTTTATCTATTTTTATATTTTGTGTGCTAACGTATTTCAGATCTGCGGAAAAGTTAGCTGTGATGCGTGGGCGTGAAATAGCGTCGTTACAAAGCAAGTTGGCCGCGGCCGAGTCGGCCTCCAGCGCGGCGGCCGAGCGCGCGCGCCGAGACGCCGACGCCGAGGCCGAAATACAGCGCGCCAAGCTACAAGCCGAAATCACCGCCCTCACCTTACAGAACAAGTATAGTTTTTTTATCAATTTCAATCAATATTTTTTTATCGGCACGAGTTTGTTTGACAATTTTGATACTTTACCCGAATTACTATGATACTATATCTTGAAACTGTTATTCACGTAGTGTTGAGCTTACTTCTATATTTACAAATTTCTCTGCATTTGTCTACTCACTGATGATAATAACCTCTTTTGTATACTGAATTTTGTTATCTAATGATGTTTTAAGGTTCGTGATAAAGTCAAACACTACAATACCGAACATATTTTCATGCGGTTTTCACCAATAAAAAGAGTTTATGAGTAAGGTTTTGGTATATAACTTGCCAAGATTTTGTGTAAATTGATTGTTGGAAATGTCTGCAAATGTCACGTTAAGACAAGTAGTCTTTTCCTATAAGTTGTACATATATGTGGAACGCGGCTACGTAACAAAACTTTTCTGTACATATTTTAAACAAAACTTTAATAAAAAAAAATATTTCTCTTAAATAAACGAGTGATTCGTATTGAAAGTGTCTGTCAGCTTTGACGCACGAATGGAGTTTACTCTTTCAGATCGACTGTCTAATTAGATGTATGTTGCCCGTAGCATACACTATGTATATCTCAATACTCGCCTGAAAAGTGAAAGGTGCGCAACCGAGGAGCAGCAGGCCGCGGCGTGCGGGCCCACTAACAGCGTGCACATGCGTGCGCAGAATAGGTTGCGCACAAAAACTTAACGCTGTCATTCGTTCATTGAATTACTGCCCATTTTTTCATACCAGGGGCTATATATTAAAAATCGATTCATAAGGAGTAAACTCATCAAATCATTTATATTTCAGACGTCTCGAGCGCCAAATCGAGGTGGAAAAAGAAGAACGGATGGCGTTACAACGCACCAACCAAGAGCTGCGGTCGGGCATCGTGGAGCGCACCAACAGCGAGCTGAGGGTCGTACAGGGTCAGGCCTCCGAGCTGCAGACGGAGAGGGACTTGTTGAAGGCAGACCTCACGCGAGTGGAGGCGAGGGTGAAGGAGCTCCAGAACGAATGCTCCAGCGCTCTGGCTGCGGCGGACACGGCAAGGGCGCAACATAAACATTACAAGGTATGTATTATTGTATTCTATAGAAGGGGTTCAAAGTCAGGCTTCCGAGGTACAGACGGAGAGGGACTTGTTGACATTTTAAAATCTATATAATATTTAAAAGAAAGTCGTGTTTGTTACAACATTATCATTTATCACATTTTTGGTAACAAATTAATTCAGAAGTAGGGTAGGGGTAGGGTATGGGTAAGGTAGGGTATAGGGTAGGGTAGGGGTAGGGGTAGGGTAAGCGTAGAGTAGGGTCAGAGTAGGGTAGTGTAGGGTAGAGATAGGGCTAGAGTGCACAATCACTGCACATAAGTCAAAGGTCAAAGGTCCGTTTATATAAATATAAATAAAATAAATATGTTAAAATGATAATCGTATAATTTTAGATTCCCTACATTTGATGTGACATTTCTTTATTACGAGAACTGTAAACATAATAAAGATATCTGTAGTTTTGCTTGTACGCCCAAAAATCGACTCCGACGAAAAATCATTAAGTTGTATAGGTTAATGATTTTTCGACGTCACACATTTACGATATTTAGTATGGTGCGTTTTTGAACGATCTACAGCAACGGCGCAAAGACATCTCTGTATATCTGAAAGTAGTCATTGCAGATACACTGTTAATTCTAAAAAGTTACAAATTCTTTTAAAATATAGAATTAAAAAAATTGTGAAATACCCAATTGTCATTCATGTGAGCTAAGGTTATGACTTGATTTAGCTAGTGTGCCTATAATATATTTTATTTTTGTTTGCTATGCTTTAAAGCTTCATTAACTGAACCGGTGAACGCCATATATGCCTCTGCACTGTCAGGAGTTCAGCAGAAGACGACATTTAAAAAAATCCTTCATCATCCTCATCATCATATCAGCCGATGGACGTCCACTGCAGGACATAGGCCTTTTGTAGGGACTTCCAAACATCACGATACTGAGCCGCCTGCATGCAGCGAATCCCTGCGACTCGCTTGATGTCGTCAGTCCACCTGGTGGGGGGTCGACCAACACTGCGCTTTCTGGTCCTTTATTACCTTTCATTTAAAAGAACTGACTCTTATAAGTTGTTATATACTACCTGTGCCTACTAGTGAGGAGGAAGTACTATGCTGTTTTTTCTTCATATTAATTATTATTGATACTTTGGATCAGATTTTAAAAATATGCATTGATTGATTACATTGAACATTTCATATATTAATGCATGTCAGTTTTATTCAGGACATAATACAAAACGTGCAGGACTTACGTCACAGATGGCTTACGGAAATTAATGTGAAACCTATTGTAAGTGCACATAATGTAGTTAGAGCAATATTTTATATAGATTTTATTGTTGGTACAATATATCCGTAGTCGCTGTAAATTAAAAGTAGTGTATCAGTGGCGAAGACTGAAATTTTCTAGTAGGTAACCCGTTCACGTGTTGTACGTTAAATTATTAGTAACGTCCGTGAAACTCGTGGATTCTTAAAAGGTAATCCGTTAGGAATCACGTTATTAAGAAACTTCACCTCTGCAGTGTATACTTATATTGATACTTGAAGGCCTGAGATTCGCGCCAGGACATATCTCGTTAAGACAAAATTACATATTGCCGACCAATAGCGGCTCTGTTCTTTGTCCCGTCGCAACGAAAGAGAGAACATATTTCTGGTTCGGCCACTATTGGTCGACAATGTATTTTCTCTTCACGAGATATCTCGTGGCGCGCATCTTAGACCGACGTCTACATTTTGTGTAGTGCCTTTGTCCCCGCCCGCTCGTACTGTGCGGGCGAGGACTAAATTGTGTGGTGCTTATATAGCTACATATTAAGTAAAAAATAAATCAACAAAATAATAATGTAACTGTGAGCATGTCTATCATATATTATTATGCTTTAATATCAAAAATATATTCAAGTACATAAAAGTATTTAAAAACTTTTAGCATTTATGGCATAATTCCTTAGCAACAGATTGATGCTATTTGTATTTTGTGTAATTATTTGACAAGTAGCTATAATGAAATGCATTTTATATATTTTTACACCCAGTAAATTAAGAAGTCAATATATTCATCATTGCTTACTGTCGTAGAAGAGAAATTGACACTATTGCTTGTACTCCTGCTTGGATTGGCGGGTTAAAAAGTCAATCATCAATAGCTCAACGGTTAGAGCGGTCGGACTCATCACGGCGGGGTGGTGGTTCGATTCCCGCCACGTTGGTCTATTGTCGTACCCACTCCTAACACAGTCTTTCCCAACTAGTTGGAGGGGAATATTGGTCATATTGAAAACAGAAATGGGACAAATATTCTTTTGAAAAATAATAGAGTCAACATCTGGGGATACTCCCGTTCGCGGTGAAACATAATAAACTGATTTTTGACAGGCGCTGTCGCTTAGATACGTCGTTTTTACGCGAAACGTAGCGTAATAAATCAATAACTATATTTCAGTAAAAGTCCCATTAAAGTCTGTTTAGCCTTTCTAGAGCCTTGAGTAACTGAAAGACAGACTGACGGATATAAATTTAAAAAAAGCTTGATTATGTTTTAGTACCGTATAAATAGCTATAATCACTTGAAGAAACAGTTATTTTGAAATCACAGACAGACACTTTAATTTTATTTATATGTATTTATGATTTTAACATTCGCAGGACACAGTGGCTAAGGAGCGCGCCCTGCGTCGTCAGACGCTCAGTGGTGGCGAGGCGGACGGCGCGCGCGTGGCTACGGCTGAGGCGAGCGCTGCGCGAGAGCTACGTGCGCGCCGCGACGCTGAGGCGCGTCTAGCCGCCGCCGACCACGAGACCGGACAACTGCGTGCGCACGTGGAGCAACTGAAGGACCAATTGAACGCCGCGCAGGTAAGGGTTAACAGTCCTTGAAGCAGCGATGGGTTGGTCTAAAACGCTAAGGCGTGCCTTGCGACTGACGACCAGAATACCAGGGACGCACATGACGCATCTGAACAACCAGTTGAATGCAGCGCAGGTAAGGGTTAACTCAGCTCTCCGTGAAGCAGCGTAAGTCCAAAGTGCAAACCGCCGAGGCGACCTTCGCCGCGGTCGACCACGAGACCGGACAACTGCGTGCGCACGTGGAGCAACTGAAGGACCAATTGAACGCCGCGCAGGCCAACTTAACACTTCTTGAAGCAGCGATGAGTTGGTCTAAAACGCTTAGGCGTGCCTTGCGACTGACGACTAGAATACCAGGGGCGCACAATGACGCAGCTGAACAATTAGTTGAATGCAGCGCGGGTAAGGGTTAACTCAACTCTCCTTGAAGCAGTGTAATGGGTCTAAGGTAAAAAAGGCCGAGGCGTGCCTCGCGACTGCTTCCCAAGCGACTGCTTCCCAAGCGACCGACCAACTATGGACGAAAGTGAAGCAGCTGAACAACAAGTTGTACGTAGCGCAGGTAATGGTTAACTCAATTCTCCTCGAAGCAGCGTAATAAGTTCAAGGTTCTTCAGAACGCTGAGGTGGTCCTCGCCGCCGCAGACCAGATTATATTTATGAATAATGTTTACGATTATTCCAGTTATAATAATTAACTAATACATAATACGATTATTTTCAGGAAACTGCTCATGAAAAGGAACGCGTGTTGGCAGGGACGCATCAACAGCTCAACCAGATTCAAGTGCAGTTGGCGCAAGAACGCATGCGTTGTTCTTCACTGGCCGCACAAGTTCAGGTATACTAAATAACTAACTAAAAAAGAAAGACGTGTAATTTTATGAATTAAAATTAGACGTCTAACTTTGCTTGACCACCGCTTATTTGCCATTTTCCATCCATTCAATTTTTTCATTATTTTTCCATTTTAACAATTTCTTCCTGAGTGAAAAGTGTCGATGCATTAAAACATTATAGCGTTAACTTGAGGGTAGGTGCTACAGTTCATCGCCCAGAAACGCATAGGCGCTTGGTGATTCTTGTTTATTCATAGAAAACTAGCTACGGCCAGAACGCACCAACAGATAAGACTTGAAAATATGTGTATATTAATATCAGTTATGAATCTCAATCATTAGCTTTACCTCAGACTAATTACATAAGGACCTGCTTCGCTAAACGTTACTTTTGTGTCAAAGTATATGATCAATGAGAATCAATGTTTCTTAGCTGTTGTAATCGTGTTCGTCGGTTAAAGAGTTCCATAAAAATACCTTTTCGTGTAGTTGAAAAATAAAACGGGCAACAACTTCTAGTTTAGTATAAGATAACCTAATCTAAGCTCATTTTCCTCGAAAAATTACAGACAATTTTGTGCGTGAATTAGGGTGCGATACTAGTCCTTATGTCAATTGGTCTGAGTAACTACCTTGGTTGTAATGTTTGTATAGGAGTTAGAAAAGGGCATAGGCGAGGCAGCACAGCGGGAAGCGGCGCTGGAGGAGCAGAGCGCGCGCACCGAGGCGCGGCTGCAGCAGCGCTGCGAGGCGGCTGAGACACGAGCCTCCGCCGCGCTGCATGACGACGCCAGGCACAGGGAAAAGGTAACTTTTTTTTTTATTTTATTTTATTTAATAATCAAGCAATACCACACAATACATTATACAATATAATAATAATTATACAAATTACATTTTATTACATAATGCAAGTTATGGATACTCAGTTTGGGCGTAGCGTTTTGTCGAGTGAGTGATAGGGAGACCGATTTTATTTTTTGTTTTATTTATCATTCATATAGTCATTTACCGTGTAATTACTAGCACTAGCACTTTTCGACTAGAAAGTCCCTTAATTTCTTTTTGAAAGGAATATCTTTCTCCTCATTACGTATACAGTGTACATTATTGTAAATTTTTATTTACATTGCGTATGGGCCGGAGCTGTGGAGTATTAATTTTGAAGAAGGGTAAATGAGTTTATTTTCGTTTTTTTAGCGGAAACGCCGTAGTTTAGAGAATTTGACTTTTTTGTAAAAATTGAAATTTTTTTTTCTTACAAATTTACATATTTCAAAAATATAGCTTCCGCCTTATATTGGTTATGTAGGAGTCAGGAAGAGCAGAGTATAACGTGACGAGTAGCAGCGACAGTGATTGTACCATCATTTTGTGGTCGACAGGTCCCAGGACCTTGAGTGTTGCGACTTCATAGATAGATTAATATATCATAATCAACGGTAAGAGCGGTTGGATTTATCACCGAGGGGCGGTGGTTCGATCTATTTATATTTCGCCTCGTTGGTCTATTGTCGTACCCACTCCTAGCACATTCTTTCCCCACTAGTGGAGGGAATGGGAATATTGGTCATATTATAAAATAAAATGGCAAATATTCTTTTTAAAAAAAACATGGCTATTTTTTAGCCAGAAAAGAATTTATATTCATATACATTTTTTTACACACATCTAGGAAAGATGTGTGTAAAAAATGTATATGAATATAAATTCTTTATTGTTAAAATATTTTTTGTTATTATAAAATATTTATAAATATAATTGAAAACTTCTTGCTGACCAGTATAGTATGATAATGTTTACGGACTAAAAATTAGATTACGGACTATTCTTTATTTAACTACACAGGTGAACACGCTAGAAAAGCTCGTCCGTCAACTCGAGCGCGAAGTCAGCGCTTTAGAGAAACGTACGTGCACCCGGTGCGCTGTGAACAGCGCTGAATCCGCTGCGAAGGGTCAAGTCACCAGCAGCACCAACACAGACGAACCTGAAGAGATAGAGAACAGAGACAACAGGAGCGACACAGAGAGTGTCACAGATGCACATGTGCAGGCGCAGGTCTCTGTGCTCAAGGAACAGTTGGAACGCGCTGAGGCACAGTTACAGGTAAGATCAACTTATTTGAATAGCCAACTAAAGGCCAGGTTTCCCGTTCAGTCGAAATTCATGAATACAGTCAACATTATCCTTTAAAACTTACACACATTCTCGCATACCCATGCACACCTTCATGCGTACACACGCATACACAAACACATCGCCATGCACAATACATACACTCTCTCACACGCATACACAAACGCAACGACACTCACACACAATTTACATAATTATGTTATTTATTGACTAATAATTGTTTGTCTTGGTGGATGAGCGGGCACCCAGTAATACAGGTTTCCACCTAGTAAAGGGTCCTTGCAACTTGTATTGTAATCAAATAGTTAACTAAAGTTAAAAAAGTTAACGTTGTAGATTTTTTATTGACAATTTGTATAAAGTGTTTGTTAAAGTGTTAAGTATTATATTTCATAGTGCAGACATTAAAGACTATCTTATTTGTTTTCTATATAGGCCCGAGCTGAAGAAATAGCGACTCTTCGCCAGGAAACACGAGCTGCCAATTTGGCAAGATGGCGAAAGGTAAATATTTATATTATAATAATAATCATTAACATAATTCTTTTTAAAAAAGAATTCATATAAACATGTCACTACTTTTGGTATTCCAGTGTAAATAGTGACAAATGAAAGAAAATAACATTCTATAAAATTTCAATAACTTGTGGCCACCGGGTTTTTTATATAGATTCCATTCCCGAGATAATATCGGGATAAATGTAGAGTGTTCGAAGTTGTACATTTATTTTGTTCTTGCAGGAAAAAGAGTTTGATACTTTATCTCTCGACGCTAAAATAACAGCAAGAGAGCTAAAGCGAACAGAAGAACGTCTCGCGTCCGCGCTCGAAGCGCGAAAGTCAGCCGAAGAGAAAGCTGGCTTAGTGCACAAGGAGATCACTACAATAAAACCTCAGTATGAACAAATCAAGAAAGAGGTGGAGAAACTAAGGGAACAGGTTGATAAATTGCAGAAAACTAACCAAGTTTTGCAGGCTGAGGTTGACAGGTATGTAATTTTTTTCAGAGATTTACTCAATGAAATTTCTCTCATTTCTCTCCGTCTCTGTCTCTGACCCGGGTTAGTACTTAATTTTCAAAGTAGAACTCACTTACGTATGCTTGACTTGGTAAGTAAGCTATGAATGCGTAATCGAAAAGGTTAAGTTTTAAAAGCGCCATCTGTAGTAATACTGCTAAACTAAGACACAAACAAACAAGTAAGCCCAGCGCCGAATCTTTTTAGTCTTTTAACGGCATTAATGTGAACTAACTAGTAGTAACTTGTGAAGCAAGTCCGACACGAGAGATGGCGCTACTAACCGCTATTAATTTTCAAGTTTCTCTTTCATGTATGTATTATTATATTTTTGACAAAGGTTTTATTTAAGTTTATGGTCTTAAGCTTACTCGTTTTATCGTTATCTAGGTCACGCAACGACATCCGCAAGCTGAAGAGCGAGGTGCAGTACAGCGAGAAGCGGCGCCTGCACGCCGAGGAGCAGGAGGAGCTGTCGTCGCGCGAGCGAGCGCAGCTGCGCGATGAGCTGGCACCGCTGCGCGCGCAAAACAACGACCTGATACAGGTGAGCGCTGTGTGTGCTGTACGTGTTGTAGCGCGAACAGCTCACGTGACCATATCCGCCAGCTGAAGAGCGAGGTGCATTACAGAGAGAAGCAGGAGAAGCTGTCGTCGCGCGAATGAGCGCAGCTGCTGCAGCACTAAACTATACTATACTTACAAATAGACTATTAAGCAATCTTTGTCTTAATCAAAATACAACAAATTATGTCAGTATTTTCAGCTACACGTTTAGAGTAAAGTAAATAGTAAAGTAAATAAAATGCATTTTTTCAGAATAATAAAGCATTACAAGAAGCTTGCAGCCTGCTGGAGGAACAGCTTACTGATCTGGAGAAGCTGGCGGATCTACACGAGTCCAAAAATAATGATCTCGAGGTATTTATTATTATTAATTTTTAGAAACTTGTTAAATAAAATGCTTTTTGTTGTATTTCTACATAGCGCAATCTTTAATAACTAGAGGACGTCCGCAACTTCGATCGCGTGATTTTTCTCAAATCACGCGGAAACCGTGGATTTTCCTGGAAATTCGCTTCCACAGATTTCGGTCTATTTATGTACAAGTTAATAGACAAATTGCTATAAAGGATTACACCAATAAACAAAGAAGTTAATTTTTTCAATACAATACTCGTATAATTAAATACAGTGGGGATGATGATGAGGTTTGATTATATTGATTTTTATGATACATTCGGGTAAATAAGGTCAATGTTACATTAAATGTGACATTTTTTAATAAATGAACTATAAATATAAGCGCACAAATAACAAAGATATTAGTAATTTTGTTTGAACGCTCATACAAATCTAACGATCATTATGTACCCACGACGTCATTAATTCGTACTATTTTGTATGGGGCGTTTTTCAGGGATCCGTGGCAGTGCCGCAAATCTGATCTTTTAAATCCCTGTAACTCCGAAAATAATAATCGGAGATACCCTGTTACTTTTACATAATTGCTTTACTGTTAGCATACTCTTAATTTATATACAATTTAAAAAACTGTCATCATCCTTATTCTAAATGTTCATCATAACAGGCGGAAACGGCTCGCTTGCGTATCGAGTTGGAATCGTGTCGGGAGCGTTTAGCAGAGACGGAGCGGCAAGGCACGGACCGGGCGGCGGCTGCGACGCTTTCCGACCAGCGCGCGGCGGAGGCGCACGAACAACTGCGCCTTGCCAACACGCATCTAGACATCTTGCGGGTAATAATAATAATAATAATAAAGCCTTTTTATTCCAATATCCTCAGTTTTTTACATTATACATTGTGTTAGTGATTATTATTTTTTTTTTTTACAAATGTACTTATAATATAGTGTTAGTTAATGTTAGTTAATGTTAGTTAACTTAGATCTAAATTATTTGGGATATGGACCCCATTTTGGGTATAGGCCTCCCCCAACCTTTTCCACCTTTCCCTGTCCTTGGCTTGGTCAATCCAATTTCTCCCCACTGCTTGAGCGATGTCGTCTTCCCATCGCTGCTTTGGTCTACCGACTTTTCTTTTACCTGATGGATCCTTCCATTTGGTTGTTTCTATTGTCCATCTTCTGTCAGAACAGCGTGCGATGTGACCAGCCCATTGCCACTTTATTGTCAGTGCCTGTTTCAGCGCATCTGTGACCTTCGTTTTTTGTCTTATATTCTCACTTCGTACTTTATGTATTTTTCTGATCCGTAATATGCTTCTCTCCATTGCTTTTTGTGTATTAGCAATTTTTTGTTTTATACTGTTTGTGAATACCCAAGATTGACAACCATACAAGAGGCATGGTGTAATACAGGAATCCATTACAATTTTTTTCATGTGTAGGCTATAGTTACCTTTTAATATCTCCTTCAACGACCAAAACTTTTTCCATGTCAGATTTATTCTTCTTGTCACTTCTAGTAGGTTACTGTTTACGTTAAATGAGACTTGTTTCCCCAAATAAATATAATTGTCAACATATTCTATTAGGTGTCCGTTTACTTGTATTGGTCTTTTGTAAGTGTTGGTCATTATTTTTGTCTTATCTGTGTTCATATCAAGTCCTACTTTTTTACTTTCCTGATCGAGTGTTGTTATCATTTCCTCCAGGTCTTTAGGTGATTCAGCCATTATCACAATGTCATCTGCAAATCTTAGATGATTGAGATAGTTGCCATTTATCAGTATGCCTTTTTGTGCCCAGTTCATTTTGCTAAAAATATCTTGAAGGACCGCTATAAAAAGCTTTGGTGACAGCGGGTCGCCTTGTCTTACACCTCGTTCAATATTGAAGGGTTCTCCACTGGTCTCGAGCTTTACTTTGCTGGTACTGTTTTCGTATATGTTTTTTATTATATTTATATATTTTTGGTCGATTTTTAGCGAGTAAAGAGCTTTCTAGATAGCGCTGTGATTGATGCTGTCAAAAGCTTTGCTGTAATCTATGAACGCCACATAGAGGGATCTGTTGAATTCTCTGTATTTTTCCATTATTTGTTCTATTGTCTGTATGTGATCGATAGTGCTGAAACCTGACCGGAAGCCTGCTTGCTCTACAGGTTGTAAATTGTCAATATCCTGGGTTATTCGTTTCAGTAGTATTGAAGCAAATAGTTTGTACGAGCTTATTAGAAGACTGATTGGCCTATAGTTTCCTATATCTTGTGGATTGCCTTTTTTAAAAAGTAGGATAATATCTGACGAGCACCATTTTTTGGGAACTATTTCTGTGTCCAAGATCATATTAAATAATTTAGTCAAATGGTATAATAAAACTGGTGATCCCACCTTTAAAGCTTCATTGCTGATTCCGTCTGGGCCAGAGCTTTTTTCGTTTTTTAATTGTTTAATGTGTGTTAATTGTCCTTTTCATCAATTGGTTGGACAGTGTTAGTTATTATTGGATAGTTTATTTGGTTTTCAAAGATGGCGTTGTCTCTTTTCTGATATAAGTTTTTATAGAAGTTTGTTGCGTGTTCGATTACAATCTTCCTTGTGCTGGTTTCCTCTGATGTATGGTTAAGGTTATGTATCCATTTTTTATGTGTGGTTAGATCTCTGAATGCCCTTTTTGTACTTCTGAATTTTCCTAAATTATTAGTTATGATGTTGTATCTGTAGTTGCAGTAATCTTTTTTTATTGATTTATTTGTAGTTTTGTACAATCTGCTAAGTTCATTTTTTATTTCTTTATTCTTCTTTCTTGTTTTTATTAATTCTGTCATTCATTCATCTTGCGGGTAAGATTATGATATTAGCTCTCACGGAGATTTTGACCAGTCCTGGATTAGCTTATAAGCTATTAAAGCAATTGCTTAGGTTATACCGTTTAGGGAGGCACTAAAAAAAGAAAAAAAAAACATAAAGTTAAGCAAAATCTGCACGTTTGAAATTGATGTTGATATATATCACTATATTCGACGTATTGAGTTTTTACCCGTCATTGAGTTTTTATACTTAATTTTAATTGTCACCTATTTTAATAGTACCGCAAATCAATTCACTGACTGAACTGACCTACAACTTCAATTAAGAACTACATTGTTTATGTCAACGACAACGTTATTTATAACGAAAATTCGATATTTTCGTTTTAAATTTTTTTGAAGAAAAACTTAATGCACGCTTCACTTGGGGAGTAAACTGGTGAATGTGGTATTAAAAGTTAAATCGGGCGCTAGGCGTAGCCATCTACATAGTGAAACAGTTTTTGTTATTTTGAAGTACCTGTAAGTGGCGTTCTTATAGAACTCTGAAACAATCCCTTTTTGTACACTTCAAGAACCTGTTACGATGCAGTTATGCTTGAGGCTCATAGATGGCGCTTTGTTTTTTATTTTTGAAACAAGTTTTACTTCAATCGTGTGGCCTACAGCACAGTCGTTTATTTTTCACTACAAATGACGTCGTAAATATTTAAGAAATATAGATCTTTATTTTTGCAAAATATATTAAAAGGTGTGTATGAATTATTTTACATAGTAAATTAATTATTTATAATGACTTCAGGAGCGACTTGAAAACCGCGAGTCTCTGCTGGCGGAGCTGGAGAGCCGGGTGGCCATGCTGGAGAGCGAGCTGGCGTCGCGCGACGCGGCGCTGGGCAGCGCGGCGCGGCGCGTGCGCGACCTGCAGGAGGAGTGCGCCGCGCTGCGCACGCGCGCGCACCACCACCACGAGCAGGCGCTGCAGCTGCAGGCGAGCCTCGCCGACGCGCAGGTCACTTTATGTTTGGTTATTTTAAATATATATCTATACTAATATAATACCTGGACAGCGAGCTGGCGAGGCTAGACAGCGCGGCACGGCGTGTACGCGACCTGCATGAGGAGAAGAATCCAGAAGTATCACAATATTAGTCAGGACAACTTAATTAACAAATCAAACTGTAACCAAAATAAGGCCCTGGAATGGCAGAGAATGACCTTGAGTGGAGTCACGCACTTGTGAACATTGTGTGTAGGGTTAAAGGCGCCTTTGTCAGTTAACCAATTCTCCCCTTTTCCACTCAAGTCACTCACCTCGCCTATCCAAGCGGCTCGAACGCCACGAGTATACTGAAGCCGACGACTGGGTCTTCCTCGGTAACCCTCACGAGTCACGGGGTAACAGTGATCGTGGCGTTGGCCCCTCTCTGTGAAGTTAAACGCCGCCTACAACGACAGGCGGGGCGCTGGATGGAACATATTTAGGTCCGTGGTGTCTGGTGCGGGTTCGTCAGACTGAATCCGACCGGACGACAAGCGCCTTATATCGCAAATAGTTCCCGCCAACTGATCGCTACCCTTCTCTAAATCCCTACTATTTACGAAACAAGTCGCGCCACCTAGCGTCGGCATGAGCCTGGCGTATAGACGAATATGATGAGAGCTGGTCGCCGTTAGCTCTGCGAGGTACCATACCACGCGGCTTAGGCGTCCACTTGGACGAAGTCGCAGGCTTCGGTTTAAATATGTTTAATGCATTTTGCATGGTCATACTATCCTACGTGTTCTCTCAGCTCTATATGTCACGTGTGTGGTACAGGAGGAAGCGGAGGCGGCGCGCGAGGCGCACGCGGCGGCGGCGGCGTGGTGGCGCACGCGCGAGACCAAGGCGGACGCCACGCTGCGCCAGCAGGCCAAGCTCATCGACTTCCTGCAGGTGAGACTTAGCCTGTAGCTGAGTTACAAATCAGTTATCAATAAACTCACGTGATCAATCTATCAATCATATATGTTATACCCATAAAAGTACATGGTATATGAAGTTTGGGCATAATCCGGCCATGTCCTTTTTTTGTTGTGTGACCTGGCTACAAGCACGCTCGAAAATTATCTTTGCTAACGATTTAGCAACAGGAAATATTAGATTATTCGTCATTCATCCGTTCGTCGAAGTTGAGTAATAAAATCGTTTTATCGTGATTGTAAAAGTGTTTTTTTATTCAGCTACTAAATTTACATACCAGTTGGTATAGAAATCTTACTGCACCAATAGGCAAACCGTGTAACTTGGTCTTTGCTCTCACTGTACAGGGTAGTGGAGATCTGACAACAGAGGAAATTCATTCTTTCAATCATTCTCTGACAGGCGCGTACATTACTACCCGCACCTTTTGCTGTTTTGGACTCATTTTAACTCCATGTAACCCATATACACAACAAATGTAATTTTATATATTTTTTTCTGTCTTCTTATTCTAGGCCAAGGTAGAAGAAGCGGGCCGGAAAAAGTGCTCTCTAAGCAATAAACTGTTCGGACGGTCTGGTCGTCGCACTGCCGCCTCGCCGCCTTTACTGAGGGTCAACAGGTAGCTCACTTGTAGAAGAATCTAATTTTTGTATTATTAATCAAGCTATGTTCAATGACACTGGGCAAATACATGGCCAGGTCTTTCCTTATATAAAAAGGTATAAACTGGAGACCGAGGGGCTGCGAAATTCTAGGAATAACGAAATATTTCATACCCCGACAAACACCACAGTTGTTTGTCGGGATATGAAACACATTATAAACCGATGTATGTCTACTGTTGGACAAAGGCCTCTTGCATGGACTTTCAAACAACGGTCTCGAGCCGCCAGCGTTCAGCGGCTCCCTGCAATTCGCTTGAATTGATTGATGGTTTAATTTATTACTTAAATTATATTTAAAAATATTTCTTTCAGAGAACTGCGCGAAGAGGTGGAACGATTACGTGCAAAACTCTCGGCGGCAAACGCTAACGGAGAAGTCAAGTAATTATTGAATATTGGCCTTATTAAATTGTTTTATTCGATAGAAAACAAAAATATTCAAATTTATGAAAATTTTGCAGTTTTATGCCAACACCGAGGCGAGAGAGGAAAGAAAAACCAAAGATAATTGTAAATAGGTAAGTGATCATAACATCGATATATAAATGCGTGATAAATGTTAGTAGTTGAAATGAAAAGAAATTATCGAAATATTTGAAATAGTTGAAATTTTTGACGTCGCGTATTATAAAGTTCTAATGAAACTTTCATAAATTGTATATTATTTGCAGTACGTTTGACATCGACACTCCAGACGGAAATGACGATTCTTTACTAATAATCTGGTAAGTAGAAGTGATTGTAATTATGTCCTAATTGTATTAATTTTTCACGGCTATGAGCTACCATTATTTACATGCTACAACGTTTATACGATTAGTCATTTAATCAGGTTCATAGGTTATCATACATTTTCTACATTTGAAAAATAAACTGACATTTATAAAAAAAACTCAGTTTATCTCTACCCATTGATATCACAATGTACGCATTAAGAATTTTCATTTTGCTCATGAAACTGATTTTATCGATCAGCTTTCGAATTTCCTTTTCTACACACTGCACAGGTAACGAAAACCATCTCATGTTGGGATTTAGCTTATAACGATAAATTTTTATAGTTCGAAATCCGATCAGAAGTCTTTAGTTTCTTGACATTATTGTTGAGGGATATTGTACAAATCGTACTATAGCTCGAATATTCAAGAGGGGGATGGTACTGCAATACACTCGTAAAATAATACACGTTATTAATTTATCATTATACCCATCATCTGTATATACTTACACGTATCTAAAAATAGATATTATAAGATAATACTGTCAAATAAAAATAGATAATTGATAGTGTTTTACTCCCGTAGGGCGGACGGGTCCCGGGAGCGCACGCAGGCGCGCGCGGCGGAGAGCACGTTGCTGTTGCAGCGCGGCGAGAACGAACTGCGCGCTCGGCTTGCGTCGCCCGACGCACGGGACTTGCCGCACAACGAAGCCAACAGAGCCTTCACTGTAACTATGTTTTGTGAACGATCGAGAAGTATAGGTCTACCGCATGATTGAGTCCTCGTCTTACTGTACAGGGGGTATAACCTCTTAACCCTGACGATAGGGGAATTAGAAAGATGCGGACAAATATCGTGTTTATCGATATTTCAATGCAGAATGCGCTTGCCGCCCTTATGTCGTTATACACCCAAACTGTTTCAGTACGCGAGCGAGGACTCAAGCCAAGTGGTTTGCCTATAGTAAGCAAGTACCACCTATAAACAAAGTTGTAATCAACCCATATTCGGCACACTGCTGAGCTCGAGAATATGGGTTGATAATGATGAGTCTTCTCTCAAAATGAGAGGGGTTAGGCCTTAGTCCACCACGCTGGCCCAATGCGAATTGGCAGACTTCACGCACGCAGAGAATTAAGAAAATTCTCTGGTATGCAGGTTTCTTTACGATGTTTTCCTTCACCGTTTGAGACACGTGATATTTAATTTCTTAAAACGCACACAGCTGAAAAGTTGGAGCTCCATGCCCCGGACCGTATTTGAATCCACACCCTCCGGAATCGGAGGCAGAGGTCATATCCACTGGGCTATCACGGCTCTTCCCTAAACCTAAACAAAGAAGGTTGTGTTTTACTGGAAAATCGCCGTTTTGCTGAGTTATAAAATTATAGTATACGTACTAATGTAATATGACAAAAATCTGCATATCAAACTTCTACCTAACAACTATTTCCAATGTAACTTATAATAAAAATTCATCATCATGATGTATTAATATGACTCTTTCATCTGAAACAGATTAAATTGGAAAATGGCGGAGCAGAAGCAGTGGTGATATGCTCGAGTATATCGGCGCGCTCAGCGTGGCTCGACAAGCTGCGGGCGAGCGGCGCTCGCGTCGCTGGCTACGAGCCTCCCGCACTGCTGCGCACGCGTGCGCTGCCCGCCGCCGCACTGTATGTGGACGACGAAGCACTGGCTATAGGTATGATATATTTGACGGCCGCGTGGCGCAGTAGGTAGTGACCCTGCTTTCTGCATCCACGGCCGTGGGTTCGATTCCCACAACTGGAAAATATTTGTGTGATGAGCATGAGTGTTTTCCAGTGTCAGTGTGTATTTATACATTATATAAGTATTTATATGTAGTATATAATTGTATATTAATATTATAATATCAACTATCTTAGCACCCATAACACAAGCTACTCTGTATGCTTACTTTGGGGCTAGATAGTGATGCGTATTGTTTAGGTATATTTAAATTTATTTATTTATTTATTTATGATACAATAGCAGAAAGACATGATGGTAAAAGGATGACATGTTGTGGCGACACTACTTAGCGTGGGATTAGTACAGCGAGAAGGTGATGATGAGTAGGTTGACTTAACTGAAATGTCTCTTTGTAGAAGTTGATTTTATAATTGTTGCCGGACGCCCGCGACTTCGTCCGCGTGGAAATCAATGCAAACTTTCAACCCCTATTTCACCACTTAAATTTTAAAATTTCTTGAATCACATTATATTTCGTATTTTTTTATGATTTAAGTACAATTTTCAAAATTGTAACTCTTAAAAATTAAGGACTTTCTATATAAACTTTCAACTCCTATTTCATTCCCTTCTATTTTTATTTTAGGGTCAAAAGTACCCTATGTATTGCTCTAAGGCCCCATTTACCATTATACCAAAATTCATCTTGATCGCTTCATCCGTTTAGCCGTGAAAATGAAAAGGTAACAGACAGACAGACCGACTTACTTTCGCTTTTATAAAATTAAGTGTATTTATTTATTTATTCAAGAAAATCTACCGTTAATACATTACGATCATGCTTACATTTAATTACAATTTTAGGTTATGTCAAAGCTTAACTATTTAAAAGATTTTCACAACATTTACAATTTATTACAAAGTTTATGTAATGACATTAGTTTAGCTACAATGTGATCGAATTATTAGATCATATATCAATATATTATATTCTAATATATTCTAATCTAATCTACAAAATAAGCCACCTGCTGATGTCCTTAAGTTTTCCTAAACCGAAGGTTGAATGTAAAAAATCGCTACTTAGCGATCTCTTCTTAATATGTTTTTATTTCACTTGTATTTGTCTTTGTGGTGTGCAAATAACTTGTTTGCTTGCTTTTTTTTTATTCTTTACAAGTTAGCCCTTGACTACAATCTCACCTGATGGTAAGTGAAGATGAAAGCGGGCTAACTTGTTAGGTGGAGGATGAAAATCCACACTCCTTTCGGTTTCTACACGGCATCGTACCGGAACGCTAAATCGCTTGGCGGTACGTCTTTGCCGGTAGGGTGGTAACTAGCCACGGCCGAAGCCACCCACCAGCCAGACCTGGACTAATTAAGAAAATCTCAATATGCCCAGCCAGGAATAGAACCAAGGACCTCCGTTTTGTAAATCCACCGCGCATACCACTGCGCCACGGAGGTCGTCAAAAAATCTAAAGTATACGAATAGATGTGTTTATTTAATTGACTAGGTTGTGAGGACGGTCTGCACTCTCTCCGCGGGCCCGTACGCGTGGAGTGGGAGGGGGACGTGTCGCCGCCGCGCCGCGCCGCGCCCGCGTGCGCGCAGCTGGCGGCGGCGGGCGCGCGCGCCGTGCTCGTGGTGGGCGGGCTGCTGGCGCACGCGGCGCTGCCAGCGCTCAGCTCGGCGCTGCGCCGCGCGCCCGCCCTGCGCCCCCTCGCCGCGCTCGCCAGGGTGCAGCTACCCGACAACACTACTCCACATATCGTCAAGGTTACTTTTACATTTTTAAAGTAAAACTTCTTCATCCATGTTGACTTGAGGAGTCAGTTAGTGAATGTGATACGAAAAGTTTAATCGGGCAAGTCTTTTAAGATGCGTGCTGCCATCTACAGACATCATCATCATTATCAACCTATTTTCGGCTCACTGCTGAGCTCGAGTCTCCTCTCAGAATGAGAGGGGTTAGGCATGTCCACCAAGCTGGCCAAATGCGGATTGGCAGACTGCACACACGCAGAGAATTAAGAAAATTCTCTGGTGTGCAGGTTTCCACATGATGTTTTCCTTTACCGTTTGAGACACGTGATATTTAATTTCTTAAAATGCACACAACTGAAAAGTTGGAGGTGCATGCCCTGGACCGGATTCGAACCCACACCCTCCAGAATCGGAGGCAGAGGTCATATACACTGGGCTAGCACGGCTCTATTGTGGCTGTCGCCAAGGTTACTTTTAAATTTTTGAAGTAAAACTTCTTTATCCACACTAGACTTGAGGAGTCAGTACGTGAATGCGTTACGAAAAGTAATCGGGCGAGTCTTTTAAGAAGCGTGCCATCTACAGACATAGTGAGACATTGTTTGTTAATTTAAATATCCAGTAGATGGCGTTCTAAGAGAACTTTGAAACAATCCCTTTTCGACACTTCAAGAACCTGTCCGATGCAGGCATAACTATGCCTGTGACTCATAGATGGCGTATTTTTTTTTTTTTTTGAAAGAAGTTTTAATTTAGTTATGGGGTTTAAAACGCACTCTTTTTTATTAGGATTTAATAATATTATGGTCCAGTAACGAGAGCTCTCGGAACTAGTTAAAAACTGTTTTGGAGAACTAGGGCTTCCCTATTATATTACTACAAAATATAATGAGTATAAATGAGTTGAAGTTTTTAGTGGGAACTGGCTGTATCCCCACTAACTTGCATAAATCTTATGAGTAATTATATCTTTATCTTTTGTGCAGGGCATTGTGGGAGTAACGGACGGGCACTGCGCCGCGGTGGCCTGCGGGCGTCGTGTGTTCGTGCTGCGCTACGACGGTGCGAGCGCCGAGTTCAAGGTATCGCGCTCACTCACCGTCGACCGCGCGCCCTATGCTTTGTTGCTGACACACAACGTCATATACATCGCGGGCGAAAAACCTCTGAAAGTCAACCTACCCTCCGGAGCACTGGAGGCCTTCGCCATGGACGAACCCACCGTCGCTGCAGCGTTCAAGAAGCATTCCCCACCGAAAGCGATTGCGCAAATCCGTAACAAACCCGTAGAATTACTTCTCTGTTACGCCGAATGTGGGGTGTTCGTCGATGAGAACGGAAAACGAACACGCAACGAAGACCCCAAGTGGAGCACAGCAGTGCACGCTTGGGAGTACGTCAGTCCTTTCCTCTACGCTGTGGGCGCTGACCGAGTTACCATTATTTATATAAGCGACGAAACGTACCGGGCGCCGCCCTGTACATGCGACACGACTTCACAAGCTTCAACGGCATCGGAGTGTTACCAACCAGATATATTTAACTACAAGTGTACAGAACCTTCCCTATTAGGTACGGCGCCTAATGGTATAATAATCAGATCGAAGATAGACGATGAATACAAAATAGTCATAGTCGATGGTAAGGCGGCGTTTAAGAGTATAGGCACTTCGTTAGATTCATTGGCGACCATACCGGATTCTAAAGCCTCGTCGATGTCTGACCTAGCGCAATGTATGACCGACGTATCGCCTCGCGACGTGTCTCGGGAGAGCGTGGAATTGACTACAGGGTTCTTAGCCGACATCAGAAAAAGAGCGCAGCAGCTACGAACGAAACAACGACAAGAAACAGCAGATGATGTGATTAAAGAAATATTGACGACAGATGTTGGTTTGAAACGAACTTCTAATGGAAGGAGGTCTCCCGCTGTGGCAGAGTTCGACTCGGACACTGAGTCGGAGAGCGAGGAGGGCACGGGGTCCACTAAATGTACGGCGGACGTTTGCGCCGAGATGTTCTCGAGGCAAGTTCGATTCCAATAAACATTCCACATGCCAAAAGTGCTATATACCTGTAGGTATTATATTTTAACTACATATATGTTAACTTTGTAATCCTAGTCCTTAGTTAAGTTATCCTGAACATAAACGATATGTTTTTTTGCAGACAGATAATAATTATTTAGAA
This sequence comes from Bicyclus anynana, assembly GCF_947172395.1. Classification (NCBI taxonomy): domain Eukaryota; kingdom Metazoa; phylum Arthropoda; class Insecta; order Lepidoptera; family Nymphalidae; genus Bicyclus; species Bicyclus anynana. Next base: position 10,389,566 of record NC_069090.1, read on the forward strand.
ACACAAAATTACTTAAATTCAGAACCGAAACTTTTACCTTCAACAATAGTGACAAATGCTGTGTGACAATATAAGTTCATATTTAATGTAATTTGGTTAGAACGATAAAAGTCTGAAGGACATTGAAGGCTCAATAATTATAATTATCGGTAAGTTCACTTGATAAACGTGTCAGTAAAAAATGTGTTTAAGTACATAATTAGTGGTACTACGTACTTAATTTTGGTATGACGACATAGCTAGGTTATTTATGTTAGAAATGTGTTATTTATTTATATAATTTACTTATTTTTTAGTGTTACATACTTACGCATTTTGTACTTACAGCATCGCTTATTGATAGGAATTTTTATAACGACATAACAGTTAATTTTTAGAAGAATACTTTTCGTTATATTCTATATGGAATCTACTTAATATTTTTACTTGCCTTTCGAAAAATATAACAAACTTGTACTGTTATTTGATACACACTTTTCTTTGTTTACGTAAGATTTAATTTTAAGTACTGTATAATAATACCTAAGACATGTTTGCCTAATAATATATACCATAATAAAGTATTATTTTTTCTATAAAAAATATCTTTTTTTTGCACCATTTTTTTATTATTGTTAGATATTACAAAATCTGGTGAATTTTTTTTGAAAAAATCTTTAAATGTCAACCTTAGGGTTGCTATGAGATTGTTTTGCGATTTAGGACCCGGGACTTTTCATATCATCCCGAAGAAAATAAAAAAATAGTATACTTTTTTAAGATGGTCCAGTTCCACTGGACTATTCGTTACTATCTACCCAGTGGTGCGCGTGAGGTTTTTAACTATGCACTGTAAATAGATATTGTAAAAATTCCTTGGCCAATTATGTATTCTGTGGTCCAACATAGGTTTGTATTGATTCCTTAAGGTAGGCACTAGGCAGCAGTGGCATTTTTGCATCTATGAAGTGCACGCCACTGCTTCTACCTCCCAAACGTACCATACTCATCTGAACATACTAGTAGGCTGAACTTTCAGCTTTTATAAAATAACGAAGGTTTGGGCGTCCAAATATATTATTAAGAGGGAACATTTGATTTTTTTGTTTCATCATCCTCATTAACAACCCATATACGGCTCACTGCTGAGTACGAGTCTCCTCAGGATGAGAGGATAGGTTTTAGCTCACCACGCTGGCCCAATGCGAATTGGCAGACTTCACAATTAAAAAATTCTTAGGTATGCAGGTTTCCTCACGATGTTTTTCCTTTACCGTCTGAGACACGTGATATTTAATTTTTAAAATGCACACAACTGAAAAGTTGGAGGTTCATGCCCCGGATCGATTCGAACCCACACCCTCCAGAAGAGATCCACTGATCCAGAGATCCACTGGGCTATCACAGCTCTTAAAAATAAAATGAAATTATTAAGAGGGAAGATTTGATTTTTTATTTGATATGACTCGACCCATTTTAAAAATTCTTTTACCATTAGAAACAGCTACATCTTCACCGAGTAACATAGGCTATATCTTAACCCCACTTGAACAGAAACTTCAAGGCTGAAGCCGTGGGGAGTATGCTAGTATAGGAGTACAAAAATAATACTGGTTATATATTGTTGGAATCTTTTATTTACAAACTTATACATTTTACATTACATATAAAAGTGCATTTGGAAGGACATAGCTACATATGATTTATTTGCTATAATGTCATTTTAGATTTGTTTTGTATTATGTTGGTGTAACAAATAAAACGTGAAATTTATGATTTTTTTACAAGAAATAACATAATATGAAATGTACTTGAGACCTGTACTATATTATTTATCTGACAAATAGCAGAGATCTTTTTTATTCACAATAATAATGTACAAACAAAATATTATAGAGCGTATGTTTATCGCGACATTCTATGCCTAACATTTCATATCTTAGATTCAGTCGAAACCGTATATAATACAAGGATCATCATTTAATTTTAATTACATACAAATAATTCACTGGATCCATTATTAAATATAATATAAACTAGAACCACGCACAAGCACACAAATCATATTTTTACATTATATTATTATAGATAATAATTAAATTGGAGGCAGTTCATTATTATTATTTATGAGGCTAATAGAGCCAGTCATTTGCGCTTTCCTTAATGTTAAATGCGCTTTGTTTAAACTTCAACAAATTAAAGATAGCTCACAGTTTAGTCGATTCATCATTTAAAGCAAAATACTCCAATTGATTTCATGTAATTGAGATTGCGATCAATATCAAAGTAAAGTTTAATACAATGTATGATGACAGAAACAGATTTCAGAGTTGTGTCATTATCATTATCAGCCTATTTCAACAGCCCACCACAGGGCCAGACCTCCCTTCTTACAGGAGAGGGATATGGAGCTTAGATCCACCACGCTGCTTCAATACGATTTGGCGGTGATAATAACCACCACTATCAGATTAATGATAATTATCGGAACCGACGCCTTAAAGTGCTCACTGAGGCACGGGGGTGTAACACCAACAAGGTGCCAATTCAAGGGTTAAATTCTTAGAAGAAAATTTTTCGGAGTTGTGTAATTATTTGTATATTTATTTGATTACCTACATAGGAAGACCAAACAAAGGTTTCCAAACCTTCGACTATGAAACACAAGAACCATCTATACTTATAATAAATCTGTAGAGGTCAATCAAAAAAAAACTATCAGGTGATTAGTGAGTAAAAAACAGTCTGTCTGTCTGTATGTTCGTTATAGAAACGAAAACTACTCGACGGATTTTAACGAAACTTGGTACAATTATTCTTCATACTTCTGGGCAGGTTATAGTATACTTTTCAACACGCTGCGATCAATAGAAGCAGATCAGTGAAGGGAAATGTTGGAAAAACGGAAGAAGTTACTTCATTTTTACAGCGATACTACTGTAAGGGCTGGATTAAAGAGGTTAAGAGCGAACGAAGTCGCGAGCGTCCGCTAGTTACTAAATATAATAAGCAATATGTAATATGGTTTATAACGTTTACGCAGTTTCAGTTCTCGTAATATCATTAATATTATTCAGCTTGATGAAGATGAACAAAAAAAATCATTGATTTGTAAGGTACCAGAAAAATAAACAGATCTCCGTAAGTTAATTTATCTACATACATCTGAATACAAATCACGGAGACCAGTGTCGCAGATGGATATATGTATTTAGAGTGACTCATATTCGGTTCACTGCTGAGCTCGAGTCTCCTCTCAGACTGGGAGGGGTTAGGCCAATAGTCTACCACACTGGCCCTATGCGGTTTGGCAGACTTCACACACACAGAGAATTAAGCAATTTCTCTGGTATGCAGGTTTCCTCGTAATGTTTTCCTTCACCGTTTGAGACACGTGATACTTAATTTCTCAAAATGCACACAACTGAAAAGTTAGAGGTGCATGCCCCAGACTGGATTCAAACCTACGCCCTCCGGAATCGGAGCCATAGGTTACATCCAGAGGGCTATCATGGTTAATTGAATTGAATGTTACTCAGAGTACAAAACAGTTGGTTACAGGGATTACGTTTTTAATCAATTTTGTGTATATTCATCATCATTATCAGCTTATTAATCTACCTTACTTCTTCTTTATAGAAAAGGGGGTATGGACCCACAATGCCGTTCCAATGCGAGTCAGTGGGCTTACGGTAGTAATGTTTTGATTCTGTAATGGAACTATTAGTTGCTTGTTGTGTGATGTCACAGTTGGACTCCACCAATTTCCCTTTACTAGAGATTATTTATTGATAATAATTTCTGGGAAGAAAAAAAAATACTTCAGTATTTCCAGCATCCAGCTAATCTAACCCAACATCACATAGGCAAACCACTGGACTAATGTACCGGTATTAAGATTTGTATGTGTGAGCAGCGATGAAGTAGCGATGGGGCAGCGATGAGGCAACGTTGAGACAACGTTGGGGCAGCGATGAGGCACCGTTGAGACAACGTTGGGGCAGCGATGAGGCACCGTTGAGACAACGTTGGGGCAGCGATGAGGCAACGTTGAGACAACGTTGGGGCAGCGATGAGGCAACGCTGAGGCAGCGACGGAGTTAGTTGAGGAAGCCGCGGCACTGCTGCGCGCCGCACAGGCACGGGATCTTCTCGTCCTCGAGCGGGAACTTGTAGTCGTACGTGATCTCCTCGTCCACGCCGATCGGCTGCTTCGAGTATATCACGATCTTCTTCTGCGACTCTATCGTTATGATCTTCGCGTAGCAGTTCGGCTGTTGGGCAAACGATACTTAATTTAAACACAACTGCAATAAAAAGTAAATAATTGTAGATTGTAAAGTCATTTAAAAGTAAAGTTAATACCATTTAAACCCAAACTCCCCCCCCCCCCCCCCATTCATAACCCTTAGGCCAAAAATTCCGAGTGCCTGAGATTAGCGCCTTCTAAAACGTTTAAAAGTTCTATAACAAATTGTAAAGTAGAGTCATGGATTATTGTGCCAAAAATTCAAAATTCTGAGGTATTCCGAGATTAAAGCGAACAAATCATTAGACAGATAATAACTTGTAATATTAATTTGCTACAGTTCTTTGGTCGCCCGAATTCAATTAATGGTAATTTTATGTACAGATACAACTCTCTTGTTTTAGTATTTTATACTCTTTTTGTTCTCTGTACTGAAATAAAAGATACGTAAATTCCAAACTACGTCTTGACCCTAAAAACATCCAATTTCATAAAAATAGACAAGTTTGACATAAAAATGGACCCGACTTCAAAGACGTATTACAGTTATTTTGATTTTAACACCAAATTACTAAACAGTTTTTCAAGTATTTTTTCAAGACTCAACTCTTTGAAACAAAAAATAAATTTTTAAAATTGGTTGCTAAATGAAAGTTATAAGGTAACAAACATTAAAAAAAAACACACGCGTCGAAGTGAGAACCTCCTCCTTTTTTTGAAGTCGGTTAAAAAGCTAGAAGAAACAATAAATGTAACAGAAAGGCCACTGACATTGCAGCTGTGGTTGATGAAGCGCGCCAGGTTGCCGCACTTGGTGGCGTCGATGATGGTGTCGAGGTCGATGCGGAACAGGTAGGAGGAGCCGATGCCCGTGGCCTCGTACTGCGCCTCGCGCACGTCCGCCACGATCGGCCGCACCATCTGCCCCACGTACTCGATCACCATCTCGTCCGCCGCTATCGGCTCCTGCGCGCACGCAACGTGTCATCAGCTTATACAAACTATTCATTAAAGTTGTTTTTTATTTATTTAATACTCTTTATTTGTACACCACAATAAATAAACGAAAACAAGCAAAACAGAAACAAAAGGCGGCCTTATCGCTTAGTAGCGATCTCTTCCAGGCAACCTTAGGCTTAGGAACTTATTAAGATAACTGTAGGTGGTGAGTACGTAATAATAATGTACATTATACATACATACAAATAACTACACACTAATACATAAACCATAATACACAAATTATATAATAATTATAAATATCATAAAATAAACTAATATATATAATACTAGCGGACGCCCGCGACTTTGTCCGCGTAAATTTCGATGTCAACTTTACTACTACCCCTACCCTACCCTACCCCTACCCTACCACTACCCCAACCCTACCCTACCCAACCCCTACATCTACCCTACCCTACCCCCACCCTACCCCTATCCTACCCCAAACCTACCCCTACCCTACCCTTATCTTACCTACACCCTACCCCCATCCTACCCCTACCCTCCCCGTACCCTATCCCTTTCCTACCCCTATCCCACCCGTACCCCTATCTCACGCCTATCCTACCCCTACCCTACCACTTCCCTATCCTACCCGTACCTCTACCCTACAACTACCCTACCTCTACCCCTACCCTACCTCTACCCCTACCCGGCCACTACCCTAAACCCGGCCCTAAACCTACCCAACCCCTACACTACCCCTACACTTCCCTACTCGTACCCTACCCTACCCTGTAACTTCTCTATCTTACTCCTACCCTTAGCAAAATCGGTCCAGTCCTTCGAGAGTGGTGGTATGAACAAGAGAAATAGAGACTTCTATGCTAATAATATAAAGAGGTAAAGTTCGTATGGTTGTAGGAGGTAATCTCTGGATCTACTGGACCAATTTGGAAAATTGATTTACTAATAGAAAGCTACGTTATTTGCGAGTGTCATAGGCTATGTTTGATTCCGATATTCACACGGGAACGGGAACTACGTAAATGAAAGCGCCGGGCGTCATATAGTGGAATTTCTGCGTCTTTTAGAAATTTTGTATTATCTCCGAAACTATTTAACTAATTAACATACTGTAAAGGGCAAATCTTATCTCCATAATATCCTTGTGATTATTAAATAATTTATTTTAATAAGGATTAAAGTTTAGTTGTATAAATAATGACGTAAACCTAAGTATATAAAATTAATAATTTTTAAAATACAAAAGGTACTATATCTGCTAGTATATAGAAGATAGATATATGGTGTCGCGGACTTTTTTGTAGAACTTTTAAAGATACATAAAGTCTCCATACATTAATTTCAATTTTACACAATAGTTAAGGCAGCGCATGCGAATAAGTCTGTTTAAGAGGATTTTCAGTCCGACCTGTATGACAAAAACTGTGATAACTCGGCTAATATATATGATACCTATATAAAATATAGCCTATAGCACTCCCCGATAATGTAGCATTCTACTGGTGTAAGAATTTTTGAAATCGGACCAGTAGTTCCGAAGATTACCCCATTTAAAAAATGTGACAAACTTACAAACTTACAAACTTTACCTCTTTATAATATTAGTATAGAAGTATAGATATGTATTTTTTTTTTTTTATTTATTTATTAAGAATAAATTACAAAAAATAAAAAGGTAAATTAAACGGACAATCACAAAAATCACAAAGATTTGACCTTGGTGTCCATCTGCAACTAAGCTTAAAAATAACTTTAATTATAATAATATTTTCTTAAAAATAACTTTAACTAAAATAATATTTTCTTAGAAATAACTTTAACAATAATATAGCATGAAGACAATTTTGTTACATTTTAGACTAAATTAAATTAATGACTAAATAAAATTAAATGTACTTAATATTTTATGTGAAATTCATAGGTATATACCTAACCTAACCTAACCTATAATTTTGACATGAAATACTGTTTTTTTTTTTTTTTTATATTAATCTCGTTTACTGCATTAATTATGTTGGGAGGTATTTCATTAATAAATCGAGGAACTAGGTAAGCCGTCGTGCGTTCACCGTACGTATTGCTTGCTCGCTCGGTTTGCAGTCGGTTAGCCGACATCGCTCGAGTTTGTACAGGATGTTCTATTTTTCGGATTATGTCTTTATTGAAAAATTCTTCTTTTAACAATGAATATTTGAATTGCATTTGTATCGGTAGTGTTTTACAATGCTTAAATAAACCCATCTCATTACTGGCGTAATTTATTTTAACCGAACTAGAAACAATTGTTTTAAGAATTTTTAATTGAAGTCTATATATATTGTTAAGGTACGTTTTATATGTACGACCATAGCTGCTGAGACCGTATTGTATATAAGAATGGGCAAAAGAGTTATATAGTATAAGTTTAGTTTTAAATGGAATACGGTTATTTAAAATAGTGATATTAGCAAGGAATTGTCTCAATCTCTTACAAACGTAATCGACATGAAGATTCCAATTTAATTTGTGGTCAATAGTCAATCCTAAGTAAGTGTAATGGTCAACAAATTCAACCACAGGACACGTACATCCATTCTGAATTGAGTTATGTAAGCACATATGGTCATGAGCTGTAATGGGTCTAAATGGTTGATATTTTAAGTATGGTGAGCGGATGTGAATTAGCTTGGTTTTTTTAGCGTTCAATACTAGACCAGCATCGTGGCACCACAAGGTCAATGTATTAAAATCCTCCTGCAGTGTGTTACAAATCTTGTTGGGGTCACGGTCTGCGAACATGATGCAAGTATCATCCGCAAATTGATAACAGGTGCAGTGTTCGATGCAATTACTCATATCATTGACGTATGACAAAAAGTGCAAAGGACCTAGGACGGAACCTTGAGCAGTGCCCTCACTAGCTGTTATGGTATAACTGTACTCATCACCCACTTTTACATTATATGTTCGATTACGGAGATAGTCCGCACACCACGCGAGCAGAGGCCCACGTATGCCGCAATTGTCAAATTTAGTTTGCAGTTGAATGTGGTTCAGAGTATCAAAGGCGCGTGAAAAGTCAATGAATAATGCTAAAACGTGCTTTTTATTATTAAGGTATCCTTTAATTTCGTCAGTAAATTTGGAAAGAAGGTTAGTTGTCCCCTTTCCTGGTTGAAAACCATATTGATTATGATAAATAACTGCATTTTTAATATAATAAGTATAAATTTGTTCACAAACAAACTTTTCTACAATTTTGTCTACCGACGACAGGAGCGTGATCGGCTTATAGTTAGAAAAATCACTGCGTTTACCTTTTTTAAAAATTGGTCTGACGCATCCCCTTTTTAGACTATTCGGGTAGATGCCATTAATGATGCTAGTATTTATTAGATTCGCTATTGCAACTGAAATTTTATCCCCGATCATTCTTATGTCGTATATCATTATGTCGTATGATAATGAAATGAAATAAAAATTAAAATATACTTTATTGTACACCACAAAGAAACATACGATACAGAAAAATAATGGAAAGAAAGAAAATGCACAATAGGCGGCCTTATCGCTAAAAAGCGATCTCTTCCAGGCAACCTAACGAAGAAACTAATAATAAAAATTATAAAGATATAGGCTAGGGTGTACAGAAGTAATATATAAAAGAAAATAACGCATAAAAAAGAAAATAGAATATGTAACAAAATACTAAGAAATATCAACATATATAATATACAATACGATACATATACCATATGATAAATATTCTAATAAAATAAAATATGTCACTAGTGACTAAGATAATATGTCTTAACGGATTTTTTAAATATGTCAAGGGATTTAGATTTTCGCATGTCGACTGGGAGTGCATTCCATAGCTTAATAGCAATTCCATAATTTGTAGTAATAAGACGAATCAATTTAAATGGTTTGAAAATCTCAACCTTTTTCGAGAATAGGCTACTTGCCTCTTTTGTAAACAGTGTTTCTACTGAACTATGGAAGTATGATAAGCTATATTTTATTTTGTCCCGTCAATAATAACCAGTAAAAAATCTAATATAAATAAAAAAATATCTACGTAAAATTTTTGCCACCGAAACACAACACATTAGCAAGTGACGTCATTCATAGAGATAACAGCGTGACTGGCGTTTGCAGTGATGTGATATATCACGTCAAGCAGATAAGAGACATAATAAAAAAACACACATACAGCCGAACGTAGAACCGTCTCTTTTTTGGAAGTTGGTTAAAAACGATGTATGAAACGATGATGAATAAATGTTTTTATTATTATTATTATTATTATTATGTACTCGTATGAATTCTTAAAGTAACCTTAGTAGGACACAATTACATAGCACCAGTTGAATCAGGCCAAAGAGACAGTCAACTAATGCTATAGTACCTGAGCAAAGAGTCCCCAATCGTGGATTCCAGATTTGGCGAACTTCAGCTGCTTCTTTCTGAACTTGAGTTGATTGAATTTCAGAAGATCCGAGTCAGTATCCAATCCTGTACAAAAAATACATTTATCATATTTTATACAAGACAGGTAACGTAATTCCTAATGCATATTTATTAAATTAAAACAGTAACTAGCTAACTTAACTAAAAGATAACGTGGATAACATGGTTTTTAACTACTTATGTGCAAAGTGTTTTCGATAATTATAATCGTTATTCTAGCTAAATTAATGACTGTCTGGAGATTGACAAATTTTTAAATATTAACTTGTGCAAAAAAAAAATGCACAGGCTTCATTGCCTATGCAGGCATAACGTTAAGCCTATTGTGCCTGTAATTACACCTGCAACTACAGCGGATCACAGCATTGCTGCCTGGCAGTGGTCGCGGAAGGCTCTGCTACTGTCGAGAACGTACCGAAGGCGGTGAGCAGGCGGCGCTGGTTGGAGCGCGCCTCGCGGGACAGCAGCTGCATCTTGGAGGCCTTCTTGTCGTCGGGCGGCGCGGCGGCGGCCAGCGCGGCGGCGCGCCCGTGGTGGTACTTGTACTTGGCCTTGAGCCGCGCGTCCATCTTGTAGTAGCCCTCCGTGCGCGCCGAGCCGCTCGAGTGACCCTACCACAGGACTCTTTGTATTAGTATTTATATATGTACTTACACGTTCTTCGATATATTCGTAGAATGTGTAAGTGGATTTATTTATATATATTTATTGTAAAATTATGATAAAGTTAAATCAAGAGAGGTGATTTTATTTTGCCGAAAGGAATCCGACATATTTTAAACAACCCAAACAGTGTCATTAAAGCACTCTTTTTAAACATGTACGTATAACGTCACAAATCTCAAGGGCACTTCTATTGGTTGCCAGAACTTGTTAATGCGTTGCTTGCGTTGTTTTATCATGGTTTTGTAATGTTAAAAATCGATTCAAAATATAGGGACTATTTGATTCAGGAAATACTGACGACGAATCCAAGCAACACTATCCTGATACGACATAGAAATCAATAACGCATGTTTTACTACTACGAAAGCGGAGTATCCGGGTCTCCGAGTCGGGATCCAAGCTGTGCGTTAGGAGCTCGTACAGCACTGCAGTGTCGCGTTACCTGCAAGTCCTCGTAGATGTTGGTGTGTCGCTTGGACTTCTTGCGCGGCGGCGAGTAGGTGAGGTCGGTGGGCGGGTGGTCCACCCAGTGCGTGTCGTTGAGCCAGTAGCCCTGTGCGTCGCCCGCCAGCAGCGCCTCGTACGCGCGCCGCAGGTGCTGCACGTCCTCGCGGTCCACGCCGCGCGTCAGGAACTCGTACAGCACTTGCAGCTCCGCCATCATGTCGCGCGGCTTGAACGACACGCGCGCGTGCAGCGAGCCGTAGTCGCGCTGCGGCGGGAACAGTCTGCGGCGGGCACAATTACATTATATTAACTGATTCATACTTTATGACGTGTCGGAACATCGAGACAGATATATTTAGGAGAACTACACTGTACACAGGATCATGGACATGACATCGAATGGACCGCCATCAAAAATAGGTGCATGGACGCTATGAAAGCCTTTACTTAGGTACTTAAGTAAGTGTAAAAAGCGTTTTGCGTCATGCGAGTCCTATACACTTCCTATTAGTATTATAGTCGGTGCGTTATCGACTGAATCGTAAGACCATCAATACAAAGATAGACTTAAAAATTATTGATAACCTGATGACTCGATTTGATGTTACTCAATCTGACTGAAATCTGACTGTTAGTCAGATTAACTAAAAAATTTAGTTCATTATGAATTCTGCTTTAGGGCAGATTAATAGTAATAAACAATAGGTTCGCTCAAAAACCATTCTATAATTACGAAATTAGACAAATTTTTCAAGTTTCACTTATTTTAGAATTTATCGTGAGTGTTATTCATATTAATTGATTTTGAAACACGGCTAAAACTCGCGTGATATTAGGTCGGAGTATGCCCGACCAGTTTCGAACCCATACGGGGCCCTTAGTCATGAGCTGGTTCTTGCATCGCGGCACGATCCAAACTGGTTTAAGTTCCAATTATATCTCTATACTGATAAATTATCAAAAAGTAGACGCTTACTTATTCTGTATCTCCGCCAACTTTTTGACTTCATGTTTTCTCTTATATGGTTTCTTTGTTTCTTTCTTCTTAAGCTGATCAGGTTCGACCCGCGGAGACTGTATGCCTCTCTCGGGCTCTGCCATCCATGTGTAGCCTGTTGGATAATTATAGAAACATCAATGATTTTTTTTAATAAAACACTGCTAAAACTCACGTGATACAACGTCGGAGTATGCCCGACTAGTTTTAAACACATACGGAGCCATTTATGTATTTAAATAATTTTGGTGAAATTTCGAACATATTTTTTGTTGATAAATTCCTTTTTTTCGGCCACATTTCTATCGCCCTGGGAAATCTGAAATATTGGTCTAAGAGTTCCAAGAGTAAGGGTTTTTTTAGACAATTACCTCTTTAATAATAATAATGATTTTTAATAAAGGCAAAAACACCCAGTATACAATATACATATTACATAAAAATTATAAAATAAAATAGTGCAAAAAATAATATATAATACAATTTAATTTTTACAATTAAAAACTTACGTGCTAACTGGGAAGGTTAAAAGACTCTTCCCAGGCGTCATCCTAGTCCGGAGTAAAGACTATTTTCTATTATGGTCTTGATGCACAGATAGCCAATATGTAAACAAAGGGCTGGGCATCCCGTCACAAACAGTCTGTAGAATGCTATTACGCGCTGTTCTAAGTCTCTCCCAGAAGGAGGCTATGCGTGTTCTTATAATAGCATAAAAGTCAGGCACTCCCGATTCTGCAAACATGCCTGAGGCACTGCAATACCTAGGCAGACCCATCAAGATGCGAAATGCATCATTGTATTGCACGCGTATTGCTGTGTAGGACTTTCTGCGGAAGTTTGTCCACAGTTGACAGGTATAAAAACACTGGCAATACGCGTTAAACAATGTTTGCTTGACGGGTCTGCTACTTTTGCCAAATCTGCGTGCTAGCATATTACATCGAATCGAAAGTGCCCTCCTTTCCCTCTCAATGTCATAGTCATCCCTCAGACGTTCATCGAGTATGTGTCGCAGATATTTAAATTTTGATACAACCCTAACCGCTGTTGCATTCAGTCTTACTTCAGGTATCCTCTCCGGACCTTTACCTGCGCGAAATACCATCCTTTCCGACTTTTTAACATTATATTTCAGTCCATGGCCATTAGAATAATGCTCACACACTTTAAATTTAAAACATCTCAAATATTAATAATAAGATATTTGCAGCAGGTCCTTTAATTTTTTATCGAATTATATCTTATTCATATTTTCCCAGATTGCTATAAAATGTGAAAAAAAAAAAACACTTGTACACCAAGATAATAAAAAAGACGTGTGCGACGCTCAATATAAGTGATAACAAAAACCTGCTGCTGTATGCGTGAGAGAAAGGGATGCCAGACAGAGAGGCGCCGTAACGCGTTACGTTACGAAGCGGTTTACCCTCCCATAAGAAGCTATCACTTCAAAAACATAATGATGTTTCCCCTACCATGGTCGTGTTGCAGGTGGTTGGCAGTGTGCGCGCGCGGCGGCGGGCGGCAGTACGAGTGGTCCAGCGCCACCTGCGACGCCTGCGATGCTTGCGACGCCTGCGATTGTGGCGACGACGAATCCGACAATGCCTGATGATCGAATATAGATTATAATCAATACACACCATACGCATTATTTTTCCAAATTTCATAAATATAGTTATGACGAGGTTAAATAATATTACTACGATAAGGAACATATTCCTTAGGACAGACGACATTGCTCAAGTGGCTGGTGGGGATTGGATGAGGTCAGGACGGGACAGACGAAAGTGGAAACTGCTGGAGGAGGCCTATACCCAATACAATGGGATTCATGCAAACGTAATATAAAAAGAAAAAAAAAATCTATTAAAAAAAAAAAAAATTGTATTACTAATTTGTATGAAATAAATAAAGACTATTATTATTATTATTATTAAGGAACATATGTGTACATGGTATGTATTTATCATTTAAAAATAACTAAAACGTGGTAAAGCATTAAATACCAGCGGATCCCCTGTAGATTCAGTGGCGTAGTTTCTGTTCCCGCAGGATTACGGGGATTAAATAATTTAAAATCGATCTAACAGTTTGGCTATTCACTACAAACATAAAAAGGTAATCACATTTATGCTAAAGTAACACCATGTTGGCCAATGACGTTAAAATGCGACCAACGAGATAATCTCGTGAAGAGGAATAGACAAAAATCAACCAATGACTGCGTAACCGGAAATATTGCTATCTCATTTATTGCAGTGGGACGAAAGAGATGGGACTGGGATAACTCCGAAGCCATTGGACAAAATTTTGTTTATATTTCTCTTCACTGGTCGCATGTAGCGCAGTGGTATGCGCGGTGGATTTACAATTCGGAGATCCTGAGTTCGATCGCCGGCTGGGTCGATTGAGGTTTTCTTAATTGTTTCAACGCCGCACCGCTGTGGTGGTCGGAGTGGAGGTGTTAGGTTTATTTGCGTTACGGAATTTCTTGATTCGGTCGCCGCGCTCAAAGCCCGCGATAAAAGCAATGCAATAGCTTAAATAATCTTAGCACCTCTGAGGTTTCCACGCGAATGAAGACGAGGGCGTTCGCTAGTAAATAAATAAAAACTTACTCACCTCCTTGATACCGTTAACACTGGGCGCAGACTCCGTGTCACTGAGGGACGGCAATCTCTCTCTCTTGTCGTCCGGCTTCTCATTCTCTTTCTTCTTCTCTTGTGAAGTCTCCTCGTCTGATGTGATCTCCCCTTCCTCTACATCGTCCGGTTTACTCTTCTCTGGCGATTTCAAATGATTCTTGATAGGACTCCTTCTAGATTCTTCTTCTTTCGTCTTCTCTGGTAAGCTGTTATAAAAAATAAATAAAGAAATAATTTTCAAATCCATAAAACAACTATAATAATAATTACACTGGTTCAGTGTAAACATACTTAAAGTTAGCGCCTAAGTATTGTACCATCATCAGTACGCCTAGAATGCGTGCAAGATAGAAGTTTATTGTCATAGTGAAGAATTATAGATATTTAAATAATAAACTTAATTACAGTTAATAAAGTGTTTTTTTTTTTTAAATCACCGAGAGGCCGAGACTAACAAAACGATTAAAAATTACGGTGACGGTAAAAAGGCTGCTCAACAAAGAAATGAACCCAAGTCACCAATCAACCCATATATCATATCATCACTTACATAACAACTTTATACAAATACCCCCTTTTTATAATAATATAATTATTATGAATGTAATAACCAATATACACAGGAACTGGTGGCTTTCATTTTCTGTGTTGCCATAAAGCTGAGATTTGAGGTAATTTAGGAGGTTTAAAATAGTTGGATTTTCACTTTACACCAAGAGTTAAATAGGTTTAAAATAGTTCGTAAGAGGTATGTTCAGTGCTCAGAAAAGCCGATAGTCGGTTACAAGCACAAAGAAGAAAAATCGGTGTATTTGTTTCGTTTTTGAAAATAAATACAATAAATTAAAAAAAAAAAGTACCTTGTGTCAGGCGGCTTTTCAGGCGGTGGTCCATCGTCCACCTCCATAGTCTTCCTCTGCTCTTCAAGGAACTCGCGCTCAATTTGCTCCATGTATTCCGTGTTTCGTCTTCTTCTTTCCTATAATGAAAAAAAACATTTGTGTATCATAACTGTTGGCTTGGTATGGTGATGACACATATTTATTTATTTATTTATACATGTTATAAAAATACACAATGATTGTGGATAATGTGTCCAGCCTTCTTCCACTTACAGGTGTACACAGCTTGTATGAAGACTTTCTAAACATTAATTTAAAGAAAATATCAGTAGGCATCGAAGACGCCTACTGATTAAATTGAATTGAACCTTAATTGTTCACCTTAATTAATTCCTCTCACCAAATGTTGTCTGAGGGAGATCGCTTTAGCGATAAGGCCGCCTTTGCACTCTAATTTCTACTATAAGAGAGACTTTCGAGAGCTATGACCACACGACTAAATTAAACTTCTTCAGCGACTCGCAACGTTCGCTTCGATTACAATTTTCGGAACGCAATTCACCTCACAACCCAAGTCGAGCGTACTTAAAGAAGTTTTATTTCAAAAAGAATACGGGAGATGCTGTTTACCTGGTACTCCCTCTCTTCTTCAGAGTCGGAATAGACGCGATCAAGTAGAGTGTCCCGCGGCAAGTCTTCCTCCGGGGACAGGATCGGTGAACCCAACCGGTCGTCGGACGCTTCCACGGGAGGTATTGGAGTTTTTTCTGGAACAATAACACAATTGTAAAATTAAAACGTTCGCTACGGTACGGGGTCAATTGACCTCGTACGTCTAGCTGGTTCAAGAGTTACTAGGTCGATGGACCTCGTACCACACCACAAAGTTTTAGTATGAGGTCAAAAAACCTCGTACCGCACCAGAGAAAAGTACAGAAAAATCAGTGCCGCAGCGAACGTGTTAAAAGCTACTCGCGGACCCTACATGATTACATCCACGCAGTACCTATTTTGTGCCCGTGGGAATAAAATAGTCTATGTTACTCGTTGATATAATGTGTGATGTAATGGTGATAGAATTTTTAAAATTGGCTAATAGAATAAAAAATACAAACTCACTTTTATATTTAGAATACATTGAGGATAACTACCACATGTTCTGTAGCCACAATGGCTGAACTATTGTAGCTACAGAACATTTGGTCCTAGATTTGATTCTGACCTGGGTTTTGGGTTATACTATAAACTCACACATTTAACTCTATCTTCTTCCGAAATATTCTCAGTAGCAGCCCAGAGTTAGGCAATTGGTGGTTTTACACTTTTTTACTGAGGAGAGTTAAATCTGCGTGGAATTATCACTTAACTGTTTGTCGCCATTCCAGCACCTTAGGACCCCATCGTCCATCGGCTCTTCGAACTATGTGGCCTGCCCATTGCCAAGAGACCTTAGCAGTAATATAACTATACATTGTAATGTGAATACCTCTTCTCCTCTGCTCTTCTTCACTGTCAGATGACGAAGAGTACACCCTCCTTAGCCTCTCTTTGTTCGATACCATCTTGAACTGTGAATTAAAAAAAATTTGACCTGCTTAATGAGATTTTTTCCTCTAAAGGTTTTGAAAAAATCCGCTAGGGAACTTTTACTTATGCCTAATTCGGACTACTTTAGTATTTAAATTGAGTACGAACAATTTTTGTATTTACCGTCCAAAAATTTTCGTACTCGACTAAAATACTACACGTTTCAGGGACTAACAAGTGAAGTCGAGGTTAAGAAACAGTGTTTTAATTGATTAATTAGATTTTCTCGCAGGACTCTATCAAAAGCTTAGGTAATGTTGCCTTCGCCTTACTAAAGCATCATATGATGACAATATATTAGACTAATTTCATCTTAATAGAGTAAGTTATTTGATTAAATGATTACTTAAGTACTGGCTGTAGAAGTCATAATGAAAAAAAAAGAACTCACCTGAGCCTCGTCGAGCTCGGGCTCCGAGTCGTCGGTGTCGGAGTATATCCGAGGCGCGGCGCCTTTGCGCAACGAGCGCTCTGACCCCGACCACGACGAGCGCGACGATGATGACGACGACGATCTGCCCACGATACAACACAACCGTTAATAACATCGACAACAAAAAGAAGTATTGTAAGCCTTACGCAAACAACAAAATTGTTGTTCGTTGCGAATGCATGTATTGAATACCGAGCAAGCGAAGGATTCTAAGATTGAACCACAAGTAAAGCAAGAGGCAGTGGCGGATTTACAAATATCTGACTGACCTCTGAAAGTTGATATCATGGCTGTCAAATTTCAAATCAATTCCATTTATTCTTTTAATAAAATTGCCTACTAAAACTTTTTTTTTGGAACTGCTAGGCATAAGTTAAAAATCAATCATATATAAACCATTTATATTCATCCATTGGATGTACACACCACAAGTCTTTAGGTTTTATTAATTTGGATGTAAAACTAACCTAGAAGAGCTGCTGGACTGGCGTCTTCTGACGGTAGACAAATACGATCCCGTAGTTCTATTCCTCGGACTGCTGGGTACTTCCTTTTCTTCGTCAGAGTTCTGAACAATTTCCTCCTGATAAAAATAAAATTATGAATAAATTGATTTTAAAGGTACAAGAAATTTTTAAAGGCGCGAAAGTTTAATCCGAAGATAATCCCACTATTAATTTTAAATGAAATTAAAAAAAAAAGATGAAATAGTAATTAGTTATTTTTAATTTAAAAGTTCAAGATTTCCAGAGCTAATTAAGTAAGGGTTATTATGCGGCTTTCACAAATAGACGAAACAATTTGTCCCATTTAGATTAGACTTAGTGAAAAAAGTTATCTGACCAAAAAAAAACACTCCTACGCAGTCTAGGACTCGCACTTGTTCGCTAGTAATTTACAACACTGAGATTGGACTTAGTGAAACAAGTTATCGGACGAAAAAAAGAATCCAACGCAATCGAGGACTCGCACTTGTTCGCTAGTAATTTACATCACTGAGATTGGACTTAGTGAAAAACGTTATCTAACCAAAAAAAAAAAAACACTCCTACGCAGTCTAGGACTCGCACTAGTTCGCTAGTAATTTACTACACTGATTTTAGACTTAGTGAAAATCTTAATCTGACCATAAAAAACACTCCTACGCAGTCGAGGACTCGCACTCGTTGGCTAGTAATTTACAACACTGAGATTGGACTTAGTGAAAAAAGTTATCTGACGAAAAAACCAATCTAACGCAGTCGAGGATTCGCACTTGTTCACTAGTAATTTATCACACTGAGATTGGACTTAGTGAAAAACGTTATCTACCCAAAAATGAAATAACCACTCCTACGCAGCCGAGGACTCGTACTCGTCGAGTTCACATCTCACCTGGTCACTGAGTCGTTTAGAGGAGTCTTCATCCATGACGACCGGAGAGGGAATTTTTCTCTTCTTCCGAAAACTGGGCATCTTCGGTATGGTGGCGCGGAGCCCTAGGCCGATGCCCACGCTGTACCCGCCCAGGTCCAAGCCCAACTCTCGAGACTCCATTATGGACTTTATTGAATCCACACTCTCCTCTTTCTTATTGGAAATATCCTACAACAAGACCGTCAGATTTTAAGAAAGAAAATATTATGCTACCTGTATATGGTGTATACTGTAATACGGTGAGACTAAATTAAAATACGAATGTATATGTTACCGTTAAATTTTAAAATACGTCAGTTTATAGATTATAAAGTACGGTTTCACTTCGATAGATTATAATACACCGAAAAATAACACGTTAAATTGTAATCAGCATGTTCAGTTCACAATATATCGACAGATTACAATATCGCGAGTTCGATTATAAACTTACGTATTTTACAATTTAACGGTGACATATACATACTTATTTAAAACTATGAATCAATAAAACTTTTTGTATAACAGTTATTTAAAAAAAAGGTTTATTAAGGATGAAATTTGTTAGCTATTAGTTGTTTCCAGAGAGGGATCCTTGTAAGGAAAAACAAAAGAAGAGCTTGACATTGGTAATATTGTGGTAAGAACAAAATTCATAGTTATCTCAATAGTCAGTACAGAAACAAATAGTGAGTGTCAATATTTAGTTCCAGAATAAGAAAGAATAAGAAATGTTCATTTAAAATACTCAGTATGGAATTACAACAATGTCCTGGCCCTTAAACCAGGTAAGCCTGTGCCTTTAGAGCCAGTAACTGCCCTTAGATTAGGTTAAGCACATACTCAGATACAACAACATATATGATGAAAATTAACATCAAATATATACCACGTTATAATTTTTAAAAGATTAAAAATACGAAAACGATAATAAAAAAGAAAGATTTTTTTGCGTTAACTGTTGTGTTAATAACATTGTGGTCATGTGTGTGTGTGTGTGTGTGTGTGTGTGTGTGTGTGTACCTACATGTGTGTGTGTGCATTTACGTGCGTGGGAATGTGTGTCATGTCAGAAGTAATACTCACTTGAAGTGGTTGAGTGATATCTTCTTTAACGGATTTTTGTCTCGTCTTCCTACTCTGCTCGTCCCACCACACTTCAAAGTTCTTGAACGCTGTACTTTCTATCATCTTCTTGTTGAAATCCTTCTTGAGGATCTGCTTTAACTCGGTAGTGACGCGATCTATGACGCTGTTTATTGTGGAGAAATACGGGTTGTCTAATTCCTGCAAAACAAAATATTATAATTATTATAAATAGAATTACCTAGTTTTAATTTTATAAATTAGATAATTGGGTTTATTATTTATATACCATTTTCTACCACACTTAAATATTATTAGTAGGTAATATATATATTTTGTAATGCTAAATGTATGTAAAGATTCCTTTGTTTGTTTGGAAAGTCAATGGCGATGTGACATCATGTCAGTCTTCATCTTGACCCTGCTTAGTTGCATGTTGCAATTAAAAATAGACAGGTGGTGTGGATATATCTCTACCTTTGAATCGGAGAGCGTAGGTTCGAATCTGGTCCGGAGCATACATCTCCAACTTTTGAGCTATATACATTTTAAGAAATTATATATCATGTGTCTCAAACAGTGAAGGCCCTTAAACTATTGTGTTTAAAATATCGTGAGGATACTCGCATACCTGAGAATGTTTTTAATTCTATATGAGTGTGAAGTCCTGGCAATCCGCATCTACGAGTATTAGTCTGAACACTTTCGTTCGAGAGGAGACTCATTCACAAGAGTAAGCCTGTGATAGTTTGATAAAGATATTTGATAAAGCCTCAATAGCTCAACGGTAAGAGTGGTTGGACTCAGCACCAAGGGGTGGTGGTTCAATCCTCACCACGTTGGTCTAGTGTACCCACTCCTAGCACAGTCTTTCCCGACTAGTTGGAGGGAAAGGAATGGGAATAGTGGTCATAATATAAAAAATATGGCAAAAATTCTTTTCTTTTTTTAAATGATGTTATAGTGGCTCAGACCAATAATAGAAGGACCTGTATCGCACTCATAGTCACGAACATTGTCTGTCATTTTCTGAGGAAAACGAGCTTAGATTTTGTATATATCTTCTACTAAACTAGAAGTTTTTGCCCGTTTTTTACACAATTCAATTACACAAAAAGGTATTTTTACGGAGCTTTTTAACCGACGAACAAGATTACAACTATCGAAACTATAGATTGTTGATCATATACTTTGACAGAAAAGTAACATCTAGCGAGGCAGGTCCTATACAATAATTGGTCTGAGTATAGTGGTAACGTACCTGTCGGTCGGTGTGCTGCACGGGCGGGTACTGGTGCGGCAGGAAGGGCGGCGGGAAGGCTGCCCCCGCGTACGACAGCGACATGTCCGGCACGGGGTACGCCGCGGGGTACGCTGCAGGGAACGCTGTCATGGCATACACTTATAACATCTTTCTTTTAAAAAAATCCGGTGTAACTCTGTCAGGGCGTATAACCGTATATTTATTTATACATACTTTATTGCACAAAACAAAAATAACAAAAATGCCAGACAACCTTTGGATAAAGGAATTAATGTACGGGATAGTGTAACAAAAACGTGAAAAGTCTTTGTTAAAATTGCTGGTTCCGCGCGTTTTTCCAACAACAAAAGCTCTCTGGTTCAGAGGCTGGACTTAATGACAGGTCCTGGGATTGATCTTCCTCAGTTATAGACTAAATTTTCGTGTCCACTTCTTGCATCGGCTTTTAGCTTAGCTGAAGAGAAAGGTATATTGGTCATGTTTATAAGACCTAGTTATTATTTAATTAAACAAATTTTTGTTCTACGATAGGCCCGATGCAAACTCAAGGACATAACAGTGACGTGACTTTATTAGCATAAAATGACATAAGTTGCCATGACTATAAAAAGTAGTTTTAAAATTATATAGATATAGGTTTATTCAACCTGGTCTGGTCGTTTACCAAAAAAATATAAAAAAAAGCTTAATCAGCAAAGGGTTCGGACTCATCGAGAGGTCCCATACGATCCCAGTCCGCTGTACTATTGTGGTACCCACTCCTTACACAGTTTATCTTCCTACTAGTTGGAGAAGAATATAAAAAAGGCATGGCAAATTTTATCTTTATTTTATAGAAAACGAGTGTACTCTAGACCACAAGATTGCAGTATAACTTCTTTCAAAAAAATAAAATCAAAGCGCCATCTATGCATCGCAACAAGTCCTTGACGTTTACATGGATTGTTTCAAAGTTTCCTAAGAACGCCATCTACTGGTAGTTTAAAGTAACAAAAACTGTTTCACTAAGCCTGTAGATGGCAGCACGCATCTTAAAGCCATCGAAACGCATTCACAAACTTAGTCTCCAATTCAAACGCGCGTTAAGATGTTTTACTTGAACAAAAAAATGAGTGAGCTCACCAGTATTGGGCCACACGGACTGGAAGTAGTGCGGGTGCGGCGCGGGCGGGTACGGGTAGTACGCCTCCGCGGGGACTTGCTCCTCGATCTTCGCCTCCGTCGACGACAACGACGACAGCGACATCTACAAAGTACACCACACTATTTGATCAAGCATTTATAAACAATTAAATTATTATTATTACTCCAGGCTATAATCTATATCTATTTCACAAATTTGAGTTAATTCGGTTCAGTAGTCGCGGCGTGAAAGAGTAACAAACATTCATACCATCAAAGTTTTTCAGGACAAAGAGTAGTCCGTCCGTAATTCGGCGGGAATCGGCCTGTATGAACTTTTCGCCGCTGGTACCTGATCATCGTCGAGATTGTCCTGGTCCTTGTCCGGCGGCGCGGCGGGCGAGCGGCGCGGCTCCCCCGAGGTCAGCAGCTCGTCCTCGGACGACGAGATGTCGGACCCGATCTTGTCTATCTGCGGGAACTTCCGGCGCTCCTCCTCCTTCGCCCTCTTTGTAGGTGAAAATATTTTATAACTAAGTATATCATTACTTAATAAACAAGCTATAAATAAACTAACTGACGCCCCGCGGTTCCTTTCGCTTAGTTACTGGTCCCGTGACAATACGGGGATAAAATATGATATATGACACTCACTTTCTAGTAGTAAAGGAATTTTTAAAAATTGGTTCAATACATCCAGAGATTACTCCTTATGACACCACAAACTTTACCTTTGTATCATATTAGTATGGAAGTATAGATTTATTGTATTGGTTTTATAGCGAAAAGCTTCTATAAAAAGCTATCGCTTCGCTGTTGAATAAGGAATCACATTCAGATGACGGATGTTTTTAACTAACATTTCTTTTGAATTTTTTATTTATTTTTTATTTATTTATACTTTATTGCACAAAACAAAACCAATAACAAAGAAAACAAAGGAAAACATAGAAAACAAGTATGTGCAAAGGCGGTCTTATTGCTTATAGCAATATCTACCAGACAACCTTTGGATAAAGGAATTAATGTAATTAAATGTAATTTTTAATTAAAAATTTAAATAAGAAGAGGGGCAGTGGATAAAATACATAATAATGTATATATAATACAATAAATATTACCCTTTCTATGGTAGATTGGAGGCATTCGAGATAGAACTCTCTGCTGAGATACGGTGACGGTGTGTTGGACAGCGGCTCGGGGTTCACTTCCACCTTCTGACTGATGGAGATTATGCTCTCCCTGTCCTCGCTGCCTGAGCCTGGTCGGAACACAATGTGCGGTTATTGTAATATACAATCACAATTTATGTTAACAGCATATGTTAAAAGCAAGCATAAAAGTATTTGATAAGCGGACGCGGGTTTGGCAAAGGAAACTAATCTAAGTTATAATGATATACGAAACACAATTTTATTGGCAAAATAAAATACTTCAAAGTATTTTTTTCGCTATAGGATTATGCTCCATGCAAGAGAATATGGATCAATATTCTATGAAAGTAATTCTCACTCAGCGCCGCGAGCCGTGTAAATATTTCTACTCATAGGACTTACGGCGAATACTAGTATAGAAAACCAATACGAATTAGCAAAAAAAAAAAACTTTATTTTACTAATTTGTTTGTGATTCTTACGCCATTACAATAATATGGATTACTTTCCTTTGATACAGGCGACCACTGCCAAATACTTTAAAGTATTTTAAAACCTGGTATTTAGCCCTAGAATTTTTAAACACTCGTACTTGAAAGCCCTGGTATTGTATCTTGCATGCAAGTATGTCTCACCTTTAAGTGGTGGCATGCATTAAAGAACTGAGACTGTGACTACTACCAAATGTCACACTACAGTTAACGAGTCTAAATAAACGGGGGTTCCATGCTTCGAACTTAAATACAGCATTGCTGTAAGTTAAGTAACACTACTACTAAACAAAACCCTCACCTTCATCATCCGAAGGAGGGTTATGAGCGTCCAAGTCTGGTATTTTCGCGGGCAAGCGGTCGTCGTCCTCCTCCTCCGAAGAGATGCCGAGGGAAAGGAAGGGTGGGGCCATCCCGCCGCCACCACTGGCACCTTTCAGGAGCATAGCGATCCTGTTACAAATCAAGACGATAATACATATTCTTGGTATATTTTTTTAGAGCATGAGCCTTAATCACTGTGTTAGGATTAGATACGACAATAGTCTTATATACTTAATATAATATTTTAAGGTAGTAGAATATTTTTAAAAATATTATTAAGGTTGCATACAAATTACTGAATTAATGGATCAAACTTAACTACTTAAATTCTCCATCATCATTAACCCATATTCGTCTTACTGTTGAGCACGAGGCACGAGCCTCTCAGAATGATAGGGGTTAGGCTAATAGTCCACGCTGGCACAATGCGGATTGGCAGACTTCACACACGTAGAAAATTAAGAAAATTCTCAGGTTTCATCACGATGTTTTTCCATCACCGTTTGAGACACGTGATATTAAATTTCTTAAAATGTAACTGAAAATTGGTGGTGTCCTGTCAAATCCTGGAAACTACGCCCTCCAAATTAAGGCAGAGATCATATCTACTGGGTTGTCGCAGATCTCGTAATCAAATTAGTTTTAGCTAATTAATGGTGTATGTAGTAAGTGTATATCACTTACGTTTGATCCATTAATAACGGGACACCCTGTATAAAGTATCGATAATGTCACACCTAGTGTCGAGGTCCACATTTTTCGGTTCTTCGGCCGGAGGCGGCGGCTTCGGCTCGGGCTCTAGCGGTGCGGTCACATCCTGCGGCGGCGTCGGCTCCTCGCTTTTGCTTTTCACCTCCTAGTTCAATAGTTCATTGGATTTTCTTATCTTTAGTTACACAACTAAGTCACAATCAGGCAGTTTACAATTCTAAAATATTATAATAATAATTTATTGTGCTCATAGAATCACTGCGTATTAAAACTATCTTTATCAGAGATTGATACTTTTTAAACTGTATAAACAAGCGCCTAGCTACAATCAAGCCTGATGATAACAATGATGACTTAAGAATCGTAGTTCATTAGAGCTACCCGGCAACAAATCGCACTTAAGTTTTGAGTTCTCAAACTTAAGTAATTAAGTAATTGTAACATACTAGCAAACTTAACTGTAACATATCAGGCACTAAAAAATCACCAACATAATACCAAGACAAACCACATTCAAAACTACTCATTTTATATTCTAAACAGGTAAAACGCACACATAAATGCAACAAGCATGCAAGCAGCATAATCAAAAGTATTTGTCAATGAATCTACCCTATTTGGAGGTGAAACAATTACCTTTGTAAGTTCAGAAAATATAGAATTTAAATCATAGTCTGACCAGAAAAATAATAAACTTCGCCATGTAGCGGAAATTATTGCCTAGCATGCGACTGAAGATATATCACGGAAAGGGAAATAGACAAAATGTCAAACAATGGCGGCGTAGTTAAAGTTCGTTGCGTTGGGCCGAAAGAGATAGTTTTGCTGCATGAAACAAGCTGTATGCTCCAGCATTTGCTTAGTTCATGCAGCAAAATGCTGAGCTGGTACCTTTTTCAAGGTTGTGCTAAACATGACAGTGTGGTGTTTGATGCTTTACCTATTTGAGTTTTGGTCTTGCCTTGCTCAGGTGGTTGAGGCATCGGACGCTACAATAGTGCTTAAGCATTGTGATGTGCGGCACCATTTTAGAATAATAAACGTTCTTACTTTCTTTCTTTCAAGATAGCGATATTTTTGGTTACGCCGACAATTGTTTGAATTTTGTCTATTTCTCTTTACGAGATTATCTCACTGGTCGCATGTTAGCGCCACTTGTTTTATATCAAGCTATGCCAGTAAAAGTTATGTTTTAATTCTATAGGGTAGAATCACATTTTTTAATGATAAAATTATGACGAACCATGACATAATTGAAAGTCCCAGGCGTACGAGAAAGATATTTCTGATTTATTAGTAGTACCATAAGGCCGAAGATATATCTCTACAGTTGTGCAGAAAAAGAAACTGTGTAATATATGGAGTTACCCTAAATAAAAAGCGACTAAAACAACTATGCGTCCAAGTTAGTGTTCTGCTTCTTATTTTTCACAAAAATCATCTCGTGATGGCTCATAGGCTCATTAGAAAAAATTACGAAATATCAAAATCTTTTTGCAGTAAAACTTCTTTACACACGCATTACTTAGGGAGTAAAGCTGGTGAATGCGTTACGAAAAGTGTAATCGGGCAAGACTTTTAAGATGCATGCTGCCATCTACAGGCATAGCGAATCAATATTTGTTACTTTAAGCTATCAGTAGATGGCGTTGGAACTTTGAAACAATACATTTGTGTACACTTAAAGAATCTGTTGCGATGCAGAGTTATGCCCGAGGCTCTTAGATGGCGTTTTACATTTATTTTTTAAAGAAGTTATACTTCAATCGTGTGTTCTACAGCACAATCGTTTTATTTATAATTATTTTAATTAGATATCAGACAAACTCAGATTAATGAACGGCTCTTCGCATTTACACAAGAGTTTTGGTGGGGGTGGACGCAGCTCACACAAACATAGTTCGCATTGTTGTGGCGTCGCTTTAGTAAATAAATACACCGATCGTGCACCGCTATACAGTACATACTGGTTTTAGACTAATTAGTTATGGACCTGACCTACCCTACACGTTACCTTTCTCAAAGTTTATGATCGACGCCCTAACGCGTTTATAAAAACGAGATAACAACAATAAAATAATTGATGTTTCATTGTTTAATCGTTTTCGTCCTGTAAAGAACTCCCTAAAAATGCCGGTTAGTGCAGTAGTTTAATATAAGGCGGAGTTACGCTTTATTTCTTAGTATTTATAAACTTATTTATATAAAATTTGTAGTAGAAACAAAATCTAAAAAGACTCGATTCCTCGAATAGTCGAAAACATCGATCAAGTAATCGAATATTCTGTGTAATGAGACTAAACAATGTGTTTGTTAAAGTTTTACAAGTGTGTGTTAAAATGACATGTATATGATGCGATTTAAATTTATAATTGTATGTAGTGTAAGGAAACAGAATATATTCATTGGTGTTAAATGTTTTGTGTGAGTATACCTCGTCCCCCTCAATAAACGACAGATAATTCTGTCAGTACAGGGTGCAACACAAGTCCATATCTAATTAGTCTAAGATACTGGTATTCTACATACGTCGACATACGAGTACAAATCCAATCGAACCTTGTCGTTGTGCGTGTGTAGCGATGTGGGCGTGTGTGGCGGGAGGGGCGTGTGCGGCGGGGCGGGCGTGTGTGCGGAGGGCGCGGGGGTGGCGAGCGGCGTGCGCCCCTCGCGGGGGGAGGGCGGCGGCTCGCGCGCGCTCCACGCCGCGCCGCGTGACGACTCCGACTTCGCACCACATTGCACTCATTACGCCCGATACACAATAGTTGTGCACCACCCGAGGCAGGTGTTATAGTAGTAGGGGAGCCCGGGATGCTAAATTTGCAGTTACTTAGCGTCATTGGAATCGATTAGATTTGGTAGATTAGATGATAGAAAGAATAAATGGTTTCGCTTTCAGCAATGGGGAAAAAAACTACAGACTTTAAAGAAAATTTTTACTTCGGCTTACTGAAATCATCAGAAAACCTGAGCGATTATTCAGGAGATAATTATTCAAAATAAGAAAACTGACGAGCTGGTTGAGTATTTCTGAAGTTAGTTTTTTTTTTGTTGCCTTGAACGTACCCACCAATATTAAGGGCTCATACTTGGTGGAGGTACTGAACATCGTGCAAGGTATATGCCGCGCTCGAGTAACTGCAAAAATCCCCTCTTTGGCTCCCCTACTATAGCATGTCTGTTCATGGCGAATACAGTAATACCACTTTTATAAGGCATGACGCAAAAGAACCAAAAGTTACTGATATAGCTACCTAATCTTTCTAGTTGAGTTACTTGTACGAACTGAAGTGATATTGGGACAGTTGGAAAAACCAATAAACGTCGAGGTCCTAAGGTATTGAAATTACTACTCTGTACTGGATAGCGTAGTTTTAGTCGACCCTCTAATACCGTCTAGTGACATCGGTGGTACCGAAAAGGTAGCAGAAATGCCAGCGGCGTAAGACGTCCCATCAGGCCTAGACCATCGACGATCGACGATAGGATGATGAATTTAGCAAAATTCTTTTGCATAGAAAAGCGCAATCTCATTATTGCCGACAACAAACGAATGCATCAATGAAACGGACCTTATTGCTTTAGTTTAAAATTTTAATTACCCTTACAGAAATGTTGATTTGAAAGCGTGGAAACAATAACCAGTAGAGCTGAGTTGTTGTGAATTGTCATACATACAAAAATAACAACTTATAAATGTGGTAGTACTGTACATATGAGTATACCAACTACTAGATGTAGTTCGTTTGACACAGAACGTTATTTTTTATTCATTAACAAGCGTCAATCACGTCTTGACTATGATCTCATCTAATGGTAAGTGACTATGCAGTCTAAGATGGAGGCGGGCTAATCTTGAAAGAGTTACAAGGTTTTTCTGGCTTACCTTGAAAGAGGTACAAGGTTTTTCTGGCTTATCTTGAAAGAGGCACAAGGTTTTTCTGGCTTACCTTGAAAGAGGTACAAGGTTTTTCTGGCTTACCTTGAAAGAGGTATAAGGTTTTTCTGCACATAGCTCTACATTGTGGGAGGCGGGGCATTGATAGTCCCCGGCTTTTTGTGTGTATTTCACATTAATGTTATGTTTTTATTTAATGTTTTTTAAAGGCTTAGATTTTTGTCATATAACAATGTGATCAGGACGCTAAGAAGTGAAAGCGTATAAGCTTAACATTACTTTTAATGCTGAAAAAATAGGAAATGTCTCTTCACATCGAAGAAACATTTCCAATAACAACTAGCAAAACATGATGTTCAATCAGTTTATGAATAGGGGCAAATATGATTAACCACAATTTCATTTGAAATCTTGGAATTAGTTAATATAGATACGAGTAGGTACAGTGAACAGAAAAATCACATCTCTTTAATTTGTCACTTGTATTCATAATACCTCTCAAAACTGATTGTACAGGAAACAAGTTAAGGTGAATTTTCATAGTTAGAAAAAATGAGGTAAATACATCATGATGATGGGCGATCACTCTTTTGGATATATGGATATTTTACAGTAATGTATACTGACCATGGGCAAAAGCAAAAACCATTTGTTTAGCGACAAAAAACAAAAAGCCGTTGTTAGATCAATTTACAAACATTTTATTTAAACATTTGAGCATGAAACGGACGGAAACGAGTCGGGACGTGAATGGAGTGTGTGTGTGAGATACAGAGCCGATAGTAAAAGTAAATGTAGACACGTCATGAGTTTTCATACAAAGCGTTAAGCCGGATTTATATTTGTCGGACGTGTCGTGTCGTGACGCGTTAGAACCGAATGTATGAAACCGATTCTGTTCTGATTCGTCACGACACGACACGTTAGACAAATGTAAATCCGCCTTTACTTACTTATTCACACATGAGTTTGTTATTGACGGAATAAAAAAAAATAAAAACATATCCCATGTTTTTATTTTTAGTCCTCTGGAAGGCTCAATCGATTTTAATGTTTTTTTTTTATTAGTTTTTTTCATAAGTTTTTTTAATTAATTATTTATTACGTAGGAAATGGAGGGTGAGGTGAAAGTATTTTCACCTCACCCTCCATTTTTATGTTGCAATTTTTGTACAAAAGCAGAAAAGCATATAATATTGATGAATACCCTGCCTTAAAGTTCGCTCCGTCCGTTTCTAAATGCTCAATGCGCTCAATTCAATCACAGGACATTAGCCACGACGTACGTGTACGTTACGTACAGGTACGTTAGTCTATGGGGAGCAACTCACGTGAGCGTGGTGGTGTGAGGTGTGCGGCGGCTGCCTCCAGTCGCCCCACCACATGCCGGCGCCGGCGCCGCCGCCGTACCCGTAGTTGTAACTGTGGACAGTTCACGTTATCTATTTGTAACGTCATTCAGAGGTGCTAACATGCGACCAGAGAAGATAAACTTTTTTTTTTAATTTTTGTACATCATAACTTTGTCATTCAATCAATCAATCAATTTATTTACTTGCAGATACATGCATTATTTTTATACAGGTGGTCGGTAGATGTAGATTCATTAACCAATTTTGATTTAGAAAAATCAGTTCAATAATTTCGTGTTAAACTCAAAACCACTGAAATAAGTGAATACAATTACTTAAAGTGTGGTGTTTACAGACTATAGACCCAATAATTTTTTTCCGGTTCTTTAGTTTGTTTTATATTAGTTTTCTTTAGAGCAATCCTAACAGTACGTTTTTTCTAGCACACCCTAAACAGAAAAATTAAATATTTTTAACAAAAATATTAAGCCAACTTTATATTAACATTTGGTACATCGAGAAAAAGCGTAAAACAACATCATACCTACCTATCTGTGTCCTTCCTATTGATCGATTTGAAAGCGGTGCCAAAAAACAAAATGAAATTTTAAAAGCTTATTTAGCATAGCACCACAAAAAACACATACGCGTCGAATTGAGAACCTCCTCCTTTTTTAAAGTCGGATAAAAACCTCGCCACGTTGCAGAAAAGAAAGGAACATTAAGAGCAGTCTGTTAAAAAATACTTTAGTTAGGCTGTCTGTCCACCAAAGCGGAGCGGGGGAGCGTAGCGGAGAAATGGGCTTTTGCGGAGCGAGGCTGCGGAGCGAAGTGATTTCCCGAAAAAACTTTCCCGCACGTGATTACCAGTTTTATATGATTTTTTAAACTAGCTCGCAAGTCCCCGTCAACTAAAAGGAGCGGAGATTTTGTGCAATCTTATTGGTTAAAATTTCTCCGCTTCTCGGCTCCGCTACCTCGCACCGCTTCAGTGGACTGGGAGCCTAACGGAGTTCGACGCAACTTGAGGTCAGCAATAAGTGGGTCTATGACATTAGTCTAATGATCCAATTTTTTTTTATTCTCTACAAGTTAGGCCTTGACTACAATCTCACCTGAGTAAGTGATGATGCAATCTAAGATGGAAGCGGGCTAACTTGTTAGGAGGAGGATGAAAATCCACACCAATTTCGGTTTCTACACGGCATCGTACCGGAACGCTAAATAGCTTGGCGGTACGTCTTTGTCGGTAACTAGCCACGGCCGAAGCCTCCCACCAGCCAGACCTGGACCAATTAAGAAAACCTCAAGGCCCAGCCGAAATCAAATCCACAATCCGTCAAATATTATTTATGTTGTATTTAACTGTGTTTATGTTGTAACCTGTTGTTACCCTAATAAAAAAAAATAGTTACGGCGAGGGCTGGTAGTAGGGGTCGTAGGGAAGCTGCGCGGGCGCGAAGGGCAGCTCTGCGACGTGCGCGCCCGCCGCCAGCGCCTCGCTCGCCGCGGCGCTGCGTGCGTACCGCTCCCTCTCCCGCCTGTAGAGTTCCACAAACACTTGTTACAAACTCAGACTAATTAGATAAAGACCTGCATCGCAAGACATTATTTTTCTGTCAAAGTATATGATCAACGATCTTATGCGATTATAAACACTGTCTTTATAAAATCGATGTTTCATAGTTTACAATCGTGTCCGTCGGTTAAAAACCTTCGTAAAAATACATTCTTGTGTAGTTAAATAGTGTAAAAAACGAACAAAAACAAAAACATGTATATGTATGAAATCTAAGCTCGTTTTCCTTAGAAAATGGCAGAAAATTTTGTTCGTGAATTTGGGTGCGATACTAGTCCTTATGTATTTAGTCTGAGGTTACAAATAGTACCTGCTTCCCGCCTATTTCGTATAGATAAGTGTCGCCGCCTAGCGTATAGTTGCGTCATTTCATTTCATACTTTTATGACTTCCGGTTATTATAGATAAATTTAATTAAGTAACAATGAGTATCAATCCGAACAGTGGAGAGGTTATTATTAATTATTGATATAAATATAATTATTTATTTTACATGATATAAATTCATCATTTGTTATTTTACTCTTAACAACTATGATTTAGTTTGTATTTAATTTCTCAACTTTGTGTTTCGATATTTTAATATTATTTTACGATCGTTATAAATATCCTTTAATTATTAATGTGTTTTAGATAGAATTATAAAGTTTGGTTTGTATAATAATACTCCGGAACTATTATTAAAACGTACTTGTATTGCTAACATATTCGTGCTACCAACAGTAGACACTAACTTTGCAAATATTATAAAATAGAGGGTTGTTTAGCAGATTCATTCATATACTACCATCAGCGTGTAATATTAACATTATAGCGGAAGCTATGCTGAAATTGTTATCGAATAAATTTGTGTACAGTGAAAATATTATTTTACTTCTCCCACCTTCTGTTACACACTGTTGGATTTCCATACTTTTCTGATGACATTTTATAAAATTCAAAATTCATTAGGGATGATAATAGTTTTTTAAATTTTATATAAATTAGGAGTAAAGCAATTATCTAAAAGTAACAGGATATCTGTAATCAATACTTTCGGAGCTACAGGGATTTAAAGGGTCATATTTGCGGCACTGTCACGGATCCCTGAAAAAACGCCCGATACAAAATGGCACGAATTAATGACGTCGTTGATTCGCTGATCGTTCGATTTGTATGGGCTTTCAAACAAAATTACAAATATCTTTGTTATTTGTGGGTTTATGTTGATAGTTAAAAAATGTCACGTTCAATGTAAGGAAGTAATACAAAACAATACTAAAAAGTTATAAAACAAAATTCAACCCTTCTGCTGCAGGACAAAGTACAGTTATTATTATTTTGTATAAATTGTCCAATTTTTTTTCATGATCCTTTTGTAAATATGTAAAAAATATGTGTATTAATTTTTTTTTTTTAAAATACCTACACATATTTTTTACACATATTTGCAAATGGATTTTTTATACATTGTTAAAAATTAAAAAAAGTACAAATAAATAAATAAAATTAAAAAAAAAATGTATTTTGCATGCCCAAAAACTGTACCTTGACACATTTACTATGCATTGTTTCATCTATTAAATCATTAACATAGCACACAAAAATATTTGCTATTTGAATTTATGACACTGATCTAAATGATTTAATTAAAAACGATTTTATAATTAAATAATAACATGCAACTCTTAATTAATTATGATAAAAGAACACACAGAATTTAAATTATTTAAAAACATGAATAACAAAAATTTAGTATACCTTCTCCTACATTTCCTCTTGCAACGTTTGCTTGTAAAATTGAATTTAAATTAATTAAATGACACAGATCGTATAAAATACCTACATGATAATAAGAACACCACAACAAAAGCATGACATGAGCATCAATTGAGTATAATAAAAAAATACAAGCACATATTACATGATTTCACCTGCGTAGGTCCCTTTCCTGTGGGAATATGGGGATAAAATATAGCCTACGTTAGTCTCTGATATTATTGGTAAAAAAATTTTCACATCAGTCCAGGAGCTTTAGAGTCTACTCATTTGAACAAACAATAAAACATTTTCTCTTTATAAATCACTTTACTATAGTTGTCAAGAACCAAGAGTTTGCATCCATAACTAGTGGATCCAGTCAAGCTTTATTTAATTCGACAACTTCCTCCATTAGGTAGTACAGTTACGCAAGCAACCTATAAGCTATAAGCTTTTAACAACAAACAAAATCAATAAGACAGCAAGCTATAAATAGAAGTTTTTGCTTATAGGCTATTGCTTATTGCTATGTAGTATTTTTTAAGTATAAATAGTATTTTTTTTTAAATACTCTTACCGATCTCTATCCCTGTCCCTGTCTCTGTCTGTGTCTCTCTCCCTGTCGCTGCGCTCGCTGCGGTTTCGATGCCGGTGTCTGTACTCGCGCTCTTCGTCTGACCACCGCGTGTTACTGTCGTTGTGTTCTGCGTCCTTGTAACGGGGATAGGATTCCTGGGAACAATATTGAAGAGAAGTTAAAGGGGAAACTGCCCAGTGGATATAACCTCTGCCTCCGATTCCGGAGGGTGTGGATTCCAATCCGGTCCGAGGCATGCACCTCCAACTTTTCAGTTGTGTGCATTATAAGAAATATATCACATTTCTCAAAAAGGTGAAGAATAAACATCTTGCGGAAACCTGCATACCAGAAAATTTTCTTTATTCTCTGCGTGTGTGAAGTCTGCCAATCTGCATTGGGCCAGTGTGGTGGACTATTGGCCTAACCCCTCTCATTCTGAGAGGAGACTCGAGCTCAGCAGTGAGCCGAATATGGGTTGATAATGTTGTAAAGGGGAATGCTCACTTGACTACTTTTCATCCCAGAAAAATTCATTGTTCCCGTGGGATTTGTAAAAAACTGAATTCCACGCAGACAAAGTCGTGGGCCCGCTAGTTCATAATATTAGATTGTGTTTATTAGCTTTAAAAAGTTACCTTGTCAGACAACTTCGTTTCCTCTAATCTTTTACTAAGTGCTGGATCTAATTTTGTAGCCCGAGTGTCTTCAACTAAAACTGGGGCCTTAACAGTCGACACAGCTGGCTGAGGCTTCCTCTCCATAGTTTTATCGTCAAACATCTCTTGGCATTTTTTACCAAATGGATCATGGAGTAATTCCAGCACCTAAAATTTTATAACTACTTGATTTTGTCTATGTTTTAAATTTTGTTATATTTATTTAACCAGTAACATGCAACCAAGTGAAGAAAAAGTAGACAAAATGTTGTCTAATGGAGGTGGAGCCATCTCTTTCATACCTACGCAATCAAAGAGATAGCATTATTTCTGGTTGAACTATCATTGGTTGAATTCTCTCTACTCCTCTTTACCACCAGTTACCACCCTACCAGGTAAGGCATAGTGCCAAGCAATTTAGCATTTTAGTATGATGCCACATAGACACTGTCTGAGGTATGGGTAGAATAAACTCGTATCTCTTCCAAATATACCTGCTTCCATCTTAGACTGCACTTCAAACAAAAATCTAGATAAGGATCTTTAGAGCCACCCAGCACCAACCATTACTACCTCACTTTGTGTTAATATTTCTTAATTTTTATTATTAATTCTCTACAATTTAGCCCTTGACTACAATATCACCTGGTATTGTAAGTGATGATGCAATATATGATGGAAGCTAACATGTTAGTTAGGAGTAGGATGAAATCTACACTCCTTTTGATTTCTACACATTATATCAGAATGCTAAATTGCTTGGTGGTACGTCTTTGTTGGTATAGTGGTAACTAGACACGACCGAAGTCTCCCACCAGCCAAAAATATTTATGGACATATCATAATATGTAAATGCGAAAGGTCATTCATCAAAAAAAATAAAAAAAACAACTTGACGTACAAAGATAAAATTTGGCACGTAGGTTGTAGTTAGTAGAGGCTAATAAAGGATTTAGCGTTAGAGCCGGATTAAGAACTAAGGGTGAACGAAGTTGTGGGCATCCGCTAGTATGACGTATGCTCAACAACTGGTGTAAAATTACAGGATTACCTCTCTGGCAAGCTATTGTAACTTGTGAGATCCTAACATGTGACCAAATAATGTTTCCCATGAAGAGAAATAGTGAAAAGTCAATCAATTACAGCTCTACCAGAAATATCGCAATCTCTTTCACTGGGCTTTTGTCAATTTATCTTCACAAGAAGTTTCTTTGATTGCATGGTAGCAATAAAGATGTCATGGATTAACCTAGCCAATGTTACTTTTGTATTTTACACACATTTCAATATCATAAAACTGAAATCCATAAGGGTTAACCCTTGTAACAGGTTTTATGGTATTATTAAGTCAAAATACATACCTGGCCCATGACAGATTTGCCATTATATTTTTCAATACATATCTTTGAATGTTTCACATCTTGGAAGACTACTCGTGCAAGCCCTAAATGTCGATTTGTTAGGGGATGATAAAATATTGTCAGCTCCTCATATGGTCCAACTTTGTTTATCATATCTGATAAAAATGCTTTATCAATGTTGTCATTTAAATTTGCAATCGTTACTTCTAATTGTGGTGGAATTCCAACATAATTCTTGTCAATCCGAAACCTGAAACAAAACATGTTTGAAATTCCCGCCACATCAACTAATGTCAATTTGTTATGTTGGCAGTATTGGCACTGAATGGACAATAAAAACAAACCATGATAACTAAATTTTGATTAGATTTGTTTATTTATTTCAATTGTAAACTATTTTATAAAAAGAGAAAGTAGTCCGAGAATTATTATAAAAGGAATGGAAGCCAAATTACAGCAACAAAGTTGAAAATCGTTAATAATGACAACATAACCTATAATTACATTACAATATTTATTTGTACTTTATTTTGATGAATTATTGTTGGTTTCATGTAAGAATTGCATACAACTGTACATAATTTTATACATTTTTGTGTTTATTTAAAGAGAGATGTTTGGCAATGGCATAATATGAATTTCTTCATTGATTGCTTGAAAGTGATATTAGTATAGCAAAAATACAATACCTAGGGACAGGTAAATCTGCTGGTTCTATCTTATTCCATATTCTGGATAATTGAGACCTTGGATCTCTACAATGTACAGGTGGATATGATGGATCTCCAGGTACACAACCATCATATCTGTATAACTTCGTAGCTCCTTTAACAAGGAGTGGATCTATTAGCAATTTATAGTTTTTAGGCGCTTTGTGAAGCACAGCATTATGACCTGGGGTTTTATGCTCCATTCCTCCATTCATTCTGAAAAACAAAATAATGTTTTATTAGACATAACCTCAAATTGTTCTGCAATGTAAATATAAATAGAACAAATAACTCAAAAGGTTGTCTATTTACAACAGTAAATAACAAAAAGAAATATTTAATTAAAGAACAAACCTGAAATGTTAATAAAACAATAAGTTAACAAAATAATTTCCCCTTTTATTATGGGAATCTCTAAAAGTAGCAATAGAGCAAGATCATATTGTGTTTAAAATAACTAACACAATACAATTAATATTTTAATAAAAAGCATTTCACTGAGATAACAACGATATCGAATTATAAAATATTTTTTTACAATAGGCACTCTCCATGGTGACGGCCAGACGACTATGATGAAAATGTAACGAATGTAAAATGTACAATTAATATTACTTATTAAAAGTGTAAAAACTAAATTATTTATTTATAAGTTTATGATAATCAATAATTATTAGATTAATAATTACATCTATTTAAAAATAAACAATTAATAGGACGCTGATTTGACTATAATGTACAAAGAGAATAAATTTAGTTTTGATATACTTTTAAACTAGCGCAGCGGCTCTGGGTTCTAGCTTTTTTTGTTATTATTCCGTTACTCAGAATCCCAGCACTCAGACCAATTATATAATTCGTCTTGGACAAAGACCCATCCTAAGAAGTGACCGAGTGAGTCATCAATAACAAAAACCAGCCAAGTGTAAGTTACACTCGCGCAAGAAGGGTTTTGTACCATAATCTATAAAGAAAAATCCCATATATGTATGAGATATTCATTTTGTTCTGCTTTTTAACATTTGTTGATAAAGCGGCAACAGAAATATGTTTATCTATACTTATATAATAAATGAAGAGTTTGTTTGTTTGATCGCGCTAATCTCTGGAACTACTGGTCCGATTTGAAAATTTCTTTCAGTGTTAGATAGCCCATTTAGGAAACAGGGTATATATTATCCCTGTATTCCTACGGGAACGGGAACCACGCGGGTGAAACCGCGTGGCGCCAGCTAGTTAATTATATCTGTAAAAAAATCATTGTCTAATTGTTACGGTTAAGATCAACGGACAACGGAGTTTTGAAACAGGAACGTTTAAAATAATAATATTGCTTTTTAAATTTTCATTTAACCTGTTTGTATTATTTATCATCATTCATCAACGCTTTAAAAGCTCCATAATCTTCCACTTGAGTTTATTTTTGTCACAGCTAGCAAGCAAGAGTTACAAAAAATCCAAAAAATCGTGATCATTGTGGTCGCTTAGTGTAAAGTAGCCATATTATTGCTTAATGCTTTTTGGCTCTGTGCTTGTAGGTTATGATTTGTTCTGTGACATCAATAAGTATTTTTGGTCTCGTATTCTGGGGTTATTGAAATTTGGTTGTTGCGTCATCGGCAGAGTAAATTTTTGTTTAAAGTACGAAATATTACCTAAAAGTTATGAATGTTTTACAAAACTACGATCAAAACGTGATGTTTTTAAATATGCTCACGTATTTCTTGCAGATAAAATGTCGGATAAGGTGATCCCTGTGGTGAAGGCTGAGGAGGTAGAAGCAGCAGAGGCAGAGGAAGAAGAATTGGTGGATCCACAGCAAACATTGCGAGTATGTAATGCTAACTTTATGCTTACGAACATAATGTAAACTAGGGCTCCAAGGGGTTGATACAAATATGAATTCTTAAAGATAACCTTATTTAACTGATAGTAAGAGTGGGAATATACTTACGAGATTTTGAGGATGTTTTTGAGATTGAATTTGCGTATCTCTGCTACTCGATTTATTAGATTTGGTATAATTATTCTAAGATATCAATTGGTGTAGAATCTCATTTTAGATATTAGCTGGCAAGGTTGAAAATATCCAAAAAGTCATGTCAATGACATTCAAGTTTCCCAACTTTTTATTAAGTTCTCATTCAAACATTCCATAATTTGTTGTCATAATTAACATCATATTTAAATTACGCTTTACAGGACTAGGTCTTGCTCTTTATTGTAAAGGCAATTCGACCCACCACACTGCTTTATGCGAATTGGCAACATCAGCATAATTAAAATAACTGATTATTAGATGTGAATGCCACGGACTGAACATGCTCTCAGAAACATGTTGGTGTTACGGATGATTTATATTAGACCAAGCTGATGCATGGTGTAGATAAGTGTAATATAAACTGCTTCATACAAAAAATACATGTAACATTTCCAATCTGTACTGCATACATGGCACACCCCAGTGAAAAGAGCCCACCCCAATTCATCCCTAACACCATCTTGATAATTTTAAACAACCGTTATTTACTAAGCCTGAGGTTGGCCAGTGAGATACTTTATTTAATTCCATTCTGTAACTCTTGTATGTATATCTCTTTACCTATGCTTTTGCAAATATATCTAAGTGTTAAAGGTTTTATATCACTTTTAAGACTTTAAAAGTTTAATTAAAATAATCTCAATGCCTTCTGTTTTTTTTAGATTCCAAATGACATTGTTTTTAAGAAGCAAAAGCTAATGATTTTTGAAACAAAGGTTAATAATAATAAGTCATTATTGTAATAATAGAAGTAATAAACAGTACATACCAGGGGCATAGCTACCAACGTATCAGTCGTATCAATGATATGGGGTCCCTTATGAGTGAAAGCAAAAATTGGTAAAATATGATCCACAATGTCACTTAAAAAAACATAAAAATCACGTCCTGAAAAAAAACATATAACTGCCTCTATCGTCAAAATTTCACTTAAAAAAAAAGGAAACTTCCTACATAGGCTATGTTACTGACATTTTTATTTTATGCAAGCATTTTTGTTTCTTTTGTGAGAAATCTTTACCCTGGGCCCCTCCAACTCATTTTGATACCCTCCATGGCATGCTACGCCACTGGTACATACTTAATTGTTTTTGTCAATATGATTGTGATAATTATAATTATAGTTATGTAAAAGATATATATATATATCTTCACCAGTAATATATTTTCCTCATAAATGACTTTATATTGTAGTTTTAGACAGACAATAGTTTTACCTATAGTATCATGGACATTCATAATAAACAGAAACCTGTCAGTCTTGATAAGGATTTATGACATGAAATATTTTCCAGGAGGAATGTGGCCAGAAGCAGGATGCTCAGAACCTGTGGGCAAAATACCAGGAGTGCAATGATCGTGTAAACTCCAGGACAAACACTGCCGAGACCTGTGAAGAAGAGCTCATAGACTATATACATGTCCTTGACAAATGTGTGAACAAAGACCTTTTCAAGAGGCTGAAGTAGATTTGTGAATTAACATTATTTCAATATATGCCACTTGTTTTAGACAAATGGATTGTTTTGTTCTGCCATTAAACATGTGATTTAAGGTGGTATGTAGATCATTAGTAAATTATTTTACCAAATATTATAATTATGATCAATGTTGAAGTTTCTTTATGTAAATAAATAATCACAGTTCATGTCTGAATTGGTTTTATTTCATAATGCAAGAAATCATACACTTAGCCATCATCCAGATGTTGGTGCATCCGCTAATAATAAACACCTGAATATTATCCACCAAATAAATTAAACAAAAGTTACTTCATGTATTGGACATATGGAGATAACATTAGTCTGGAAGATAAGCACCATTAACTTGGTTTGCCTTATTTAGTTTTGTCTGTCTTGCCATATCATATACTGGGAAAAAGGTTTAGAGTAAGTACATAAAGTTTGAGCAGTATGGTCATGACTGAGTATTTTGTTTCTGGGTTGTAGGACTGTAGTACATCATTATTTTGTGGCCCACATACTATTGTCAATATTATTACCATGCAACCAGTGCATTTTCATACTTTGTAAGTGATTACTAATTACTATGAAAGAGGGGTAGGGGGTAGAGAATAAGTAAGTGCACATAAGCGAAGCTTAACTGGGTCCACTAGTTGTTTATTATATAATATATGCACTATCAGAAGTTCCCTAAATGGCCAAAATTAATTAGATATCAAGAATATAACCTTGATATGTGGAATAAGAATGGAAATTATTCTTATGTAGGGATAATAAATAAACAACAATACATTAATAATAAAATTATATTTTTCATACAATTTAAAAATTTTGAATCAAAAATAAATTCTTTCCATAGCCACATAAGGAAACAACAATAATATGAAATGGCACACCATTCCAAACAATTTATAAAAAAATATAACTTATTTTAAATACTAAACACTTTTTAAACAATCTAGAGGGAATGAAAAGAAATGCATCTTGTTAAATAATGTGTAGCATAATAGCAAGTGAACTTGGCCTATCAATCACTACCTACAGAGTTTTCTATTCAAACTGTTGTTTAGAAGATAATTATGTTTTTTGTTACTCAAAACAAATAAACAAACATTCTCTTACTCTTATAATAATCATAATTTTTAACTTAAAGCTATAAATGTCAAGACAAATAAAAAAGC
Source organism: Bicyclus anynana (assembly GCF_947172395.1). Taxonomy (NCBI): domain Eukaryota; kingdom Metazoa; phylum Arthropoda; class Insecta; order Lepidoptera; family Nymphalidae; genus Bicyclus; species Bicyclus anynana. Next base: position 10,430,949 of record NC_069090.1, read on the forward strand.
ACTCTATGACTTTGGCATAGTAACTATTTTCCTTTTATATCATACATATAGGCACTAATATTTCTGCAGAATCTTCCTATAGATTACATAAGTAAGTCGTCTATGAATTTACGAGATATCTACACGAACTGTCCAATCCAAATTAGTTTAATAAGCAAATAAAAAAAAACACTTTATTTGAAATAGTTTTGTGACAAAATATTAAAATACAAAATGCCTCACAATTACGCATACATACTAAGATCATTTACGTCATAAAAATTTAAACGTAACATTTCTTTGATAATAATAAAGAGATACGTCTTATAGACTAAGAGCCCGTGTATCCCAGACCTTCGTCATTTTATAAGAGCTGAAAGTTTGTCAGTTCATGTTCCTACCATACAGTACGGTACGGTACGGTAGTCAATTATGGAGTTTGGGCCGAGTTATACTTAGAGGGTCGAGGATCTGATCCTTTAAACCTGCAACCTCCCATAGCCACCACGTTCCAAACTCCATAATTGGCTACCATACTTATGGTAGGCCGTAGAAGCATAAGCTTTCTTTCTTTCAGCTTTTATGAAATGACGAAGGTCTGGGGTTCACAGGCTCACTGTCTGTATTGTGTTAGTATCAAATTGCTTATCACAAGAATAAGTATTCCTTTCTTGTTAATGTAACACTAACTGGCGCCAACTTGTAATACGTTGAAACATATTTCGCAGACTCGTTGTGGTTTGTTCATTCCAAACTTGAGAATAGGTACGTCTTGGTTGGAACACTGTTTGCACAGCATTCGGCCACAATGCCGGCTGAAAATAAAACACGTTGTCAAATGACATTTTTATTAAAGTGCAGGTGGGAAACAAAGTTTTTTTTTTATCTTATGAAGAATTGGTGGATAAAGTGTGCAAAACGAATCAACGAATCATATGGACGGTAATGATAATTTTATGTGATAACGTCATAAGATAACATTGGAGTGGTTGGACGCATTGGGCCAGCGTGGTAGACTATTGGCCTAACCCCTCTCATTCTGAGAGGAGACTTGAGCTCAGCAGTGAGCCGAATATGGATTGATGACGACAATGACTGATCCTGGGCTCCGTACATCTTTGGACTATCTCCTTTGCAGCTATTTTATCGATTACGAGTTTTAGCGCAATTTAGAATTGACTAAATCAATGGTGCTTCCTGCCGCCCCCTTTTTTATAATGGGAGGGCCAGAGGAATAGTTCCCCTGGCCCTCCCATCGCTACGCCATTGCTAACAGTGCTAAAGCGTGGGTACCAGTGGTGCTTGCGCATGGTGAGCGTGAACTTGGTGCCGCACTCCTGGCAGAGGTCGCTCTCGGCCCACGGCGCCTCCGCCGGCAGCGCGTCCAGCAGTCGGTGCAGGAGCTGCTTCGTCGCCACCTGGATATAGGGAATAATATTATAATCGTCGTTATCAACCCTTATACGGCTCACTGCTGAGCTCGAGTCTCCTCTCAGAATGAGAAGGGTTAGGCCAATAGTCCACCACGCTGGCCCAATGCGGATTGTCAGACTTCACAGAGTCAGAGGTCATATCCACTGGGCTATCACGGCTCAATATTATAATACCGAATTGTTACATACAAGGTAAATCTCACCAATCTCATGGTGAGATTTACCTTGTATGCAGGAGATATTATAGACTATAGTGCACAAGTGTGTGCGCAAGCATTGGTGCACTCACTATTCCCTCACTCTCACAGTCCAATGGTACGAAAGATCAGGTTTCGGATCGGCAGGTCCGACGGCTTTACGTGTTCCGAAGCATAGGGGTGGACCAATACCGCCAACTTCCCAAATCCAGGCTGCTATTAAGATTTTTCTTGTTAGAAAAATTCTTTACAAGTTTGCCCTTGACTACAATCTCACCTGATGGTAAGTGATACAATCTAAGATGGAAGCGGGCTAACTTGTTAAGAAATCGGATGAAAATCCACAACCATTTCTATGGGTAACCATCGTAATCATCTGGAGAGTTCTGAACATTCCAAAACATCACAGGGCGAATCAGTAATGTTTTTACTAAATAGTTTAAAGGAAATCCAATTTGTAAATCAGTGGGGTTCCGGCAAGTAGGTAAGTTGAACCAAAATGAGTCTCCGCAAGTACAAATATCCTACTTATATTATAAACGCGAAAGTTTGTATGGATGTTTGTTACTCTTTAACGCCGCAACTACTGAACCGATATGGCTGAAATTTGGAATGGTATTTGATTTTACTCTGGTTTAACACATAGGCTATTTTTCATCCCAGAAAATCCATGGTTCCAAAGGGATTTAAGAAAAACTGAATACAACACAAAGTCGCGAGCATCCGCTAGTAAATAATAAACAAAAGTGCTTTTATTTATTAAAAGAGCATTATCTGGGTTTGCAACGTTTAAATGGAACCAGTGGTGTAACTACATAGTCAGTTACGGCACTGTGTACGATACGTACTTGATAGTTGAATATAGAGATGCCCTCCTTGTTCTCGTGCGCGAAGCAGGCGCCGGCGCGTACCAGTACGCGACACATGGCGCCCTGCCCGTTCATGTACGCCAGCAGTAGCGGGGTGTTTCCCTGCACACACACATCAGTCACTATGTTGTCTATGCTCAAACAGACAATTTTGATTTCTTTAAACATTTTTCTTTTTCAACACTATGACTATGAGAAATAAATAAGTAACACGACTATCGAAATACACTAGATTTTCAAAAACGGCATCACGAAATAGGGGCAAAAATCGATTGGTGCCCCTATTTGTAATTAGTATGTTTGAATCACAGATAATGTAAGGAGGAGTAAGTGATAAAATATATTTTATTTTTACACAGAATAAAGATGATCTAAAATGAGTCTTTACAAGCAGCGTGGTGAAGCCGGTGGAACCCATAAAACCCAAACTTCACGCGTCTCCTTGTCATCCGCATATACAAACTTTTTTCATAATTTGTATTTCAACATTTAACACTAACAACAATTATAAAAAAATACTCCCATCTTATTTCTTGAACAGTTTTTAACTATTATAAACATAAGACTTTTAAAAATTACTGATGCGAAGCTTCGTGTCGTACTGACTCGAGAACGTATTCGTTTTTGAAATTTGTATTTGGAGCGGCTACGACACCGTCGTGTTCCGTGGGCTCTATCTGCCTATTATTCTTTAATCTGTGTAGACCGATATGTCTAAAACAGAGGTATCCATAAACAACACAACAGTCGTACCTGTAGATCAGTTCTGTTGATAGGGTAGTCGGGCATGAACTCGAGGAATATTTCGCATATCGTGGCCGCGTTGTCCTTCTTGCACCAACACAGCTCGTGGAGGGGATTGCGACCTGGTGATACATTATTCATTATATAATAATTTAATGTTTGAGTTTCGCATTTATTGGTAAAATTAAACACACATGGAGTTTGACACTCATGCCTCAGATTGTGTGGCGTAGAGCAGTGATTTGTAGAATGTGTTTGCATGTCCTGCGAATTGTTAATCTAATATAGATACTTTTATCCACGTCAGAGGTATAGCTATATTCGTAGAATAAGCTTGTACCTCTTCCAAGTTAGTCCGCTTCCGTCCAAGTTAGTCAGGGATCCGTAGAACATTTTTTACACCTAATGACTAACAAGTTAATTTTTCGTGAGTAGCTTCATCTCGATGAGATGACCAACTTTTTCTTTACGAAAATTCTTGATACTGGTAGTTGGAGTTACCAACGCGACAATGTACCACACAATTTGTAGAACATTGTGGCTGTTAAATTGTATAATCATTAATATAATCATTAAGTAAAAAGAATCTGGTTAGTAACACCTTTTGTTACACTACCCTCCTCCCAACTTGTTAATAACAAGGTTATTAAAAGTTGTTATTAACTAGCTGTTAATAGTGTTGCTTAATTAATAGTTATACAATTTAACTACAAACTACAAATTGCGTGGTACATTATCTCCTTCCGACTCACTTTTCACTAGCCTGGTTGGCACAGAGGCTTGGAATTGGTAAGCTGTTGTTTGTTACTGTGTGTTACGGTATTACGGTTCACTTTTGCTGGTACGGTTCTCTTGGAATAAAATACGTGTCGCTTGTTTAGATGTTTAATGCCAACTAACTTCAGTATAATGTAGGTACAAACAATATCGTAAGTGCGTTCACGCGCTGTATTGAATTAACATGCCGCCCGCCAAAAGGACTGTAAAGGGCTTTTACTAAATACATAAACTTAATCATTATACCCGCAGTTAAACATCATTAGATTTATACATGCCATTACGAAAAAAATACATTTAAATTGTAAGTAAACTTCAGACTCAAACGCTGGTAACTACATAAATATTATATCTCATCCATAATTAGGCTTACTCTTAATACATAACTTCTTGTAATTAAATATTTATACTTGAATTATTATCGCTTAAATAACATTAAAAAATTACTTCAAAATCAGTTACTTGCAATAATTTGATTTTTAGCAGAAATTAAATAAATATTACATTTAAATTAAATACATTATATCAATTAAGTATATTAATCAATATCTATGGGCAAAAGACATAGTTTATTGGAAGAACGTTTAGTGATATTGTCACCACTTTTGACGCATTATACTCGACTGACTCCATCATTGCCGGGGTGCTTCCCAGTTATGCGACCTAGCATCCATTTGCCTGGTGGCAGGTTGTCACTCTTGATAGTGACGATCTGACCGATATCTAACTCTCTTGTCCTTTTACACCATTTATGACGTTGTTGAAGTCTATTAAGATATTCAGATTGCCATCGGTGCCAAAAGTCTTGCAATAATTTTTGTAGGCGCTGCCATCTCGATAGGTAAGTCATCGAAACATTTTCCAGATTAGGACTTGGGATGGTATTAAGTGACTCACCAACTAAGAAGTGAGCTGGCGTGAGAGGAGGTGCGTCATCATCGTCCTCTATTGGGCACAGAGGCCGCGAGTTCAGACATGCTTCAATTTGGCAGAGCAGGGTGGACATTTCTTCAAAGGTTAAGTTGGATTGCATTATCCTTTTCAGGTGGTATTTCATGGATTTAACACCAGCCTCCCATAATCCTCCCATGTGAGGGCTGTATGCTGGTATAAAGTGCCATTGAGTGCCATCGAGGGCAAGAGATTCTGCTATATGACCATCAAATTCCAACTTTGCTTCTGCCCAAGCTGCTGCAAGTTCCTTATTAGCTCCAATAAACGTCCGGCCCTGGTCACTCCACATATGAGCGCATTTTCCGCGACGTGCCGTAAATCTTTTCATTGCTCCTATAAATGACTCTGACGTCATATCACCTACGAGTTCAAGATGAATGGCTTTGGTAGACATACATACGAAGATGCAGACGTACGCTTTCGTCGTTCTCATTCCTCTGCCTTTAGAAGAGAGGACTTGATAGGGGCCAGCGAAATCCGTCGAACTGTTCAAAAATGGTCTGGTTGGAGTTACTCTTTCACGAGGTAAGTCTCCCATAAGCTGTGACTTCACTGCAGCCTTTTGCTTAGCACATATCAAACATTTTCTAAATTTTAATTTGACTAAATTTTTTGATTTCAGGATCCAGTACTTCAGCCGTAAGTATCCCAACATCTGTTGTGGTCCACCATGCAGCGTTTTCAAATGTGCATCATCGACAAGGAGCTTGGCTAGGTAAGTATCATGACTTAATATTACAGGATTTCTCGTATCTTCATTCACAGAAGCGTGCCGCAGTCTACCGCCCACCCTGAGGACATCATCACCGTCAAGGTAAGGATTTAAACTTTTTAAACTGCTTTTAGCTTGTACTTCTCCTTTAGTTTTAATATTGTGAATATCTTCCTTAAAGCTTTGTTGCTGTGTTAGCTTAATGCATGTTTTTAAAGCATCATTTAATTCGCTTGTAGTAATGACTGTATCCTTATCCTGTAATTTCTTTCCCTTTAAAAACCTTTTACTGTATGTAATAACCTTTAGTAGCTCTGTCAAATCATCACAATTTTCAATTTTGTTTATTAAACTTGCTTTTTCATTTTCAATTTTCGAGTTGACTTCTATAACTTCTTTCCTTTCAAGGTTTGTACTTATGTTCTTTGGCCTACTGTATTCGATCTCTTTATTATGTAACCATTCAGGGCCATTCCACCACAGTTTATTTTCTTTCAGGCTTGTCAAGGGCATACCTCTTGAGGCTAAATCAGCAGGGTTGTCTTGAGATTGTACGTGATACAAATTGTGATTCCCAATGTCTTCTAGAATCTCAACTACTCGATTTCTTACATAAATGTTCCATCTTGCAGGATCTCCAAAAAGCCAGGACAGTACTATAGTGGAATCTGTCCATGCATATATCTGAGAGGTTGGTATCTTCATGGCTTCTTTTATTTGCTTTAAAAGACCAGCAAGCAGGACAGCACCATTCAGTTCAAGACGAGGTAAGGATTTAGCTTTTGTTGATGCTACTCTTGATTTAGCTGCTATGATTGTATTTGTTACTTTTCCTTCTACGGTGATTACTCTCATGTAGGCTACTGCACCATAGGCTCGATTGGATGCGTCACAAAAACCATGAACTGAGACATTTTTCATTAAGGATTCAGATGTTTGAAGCCATCTGTCTATTTCTATACCTGGTAAGTTGAGAAAACTGTTTCTTAAATCCATCCATTCCTGAGCTATTTCTTCAGTAACATTCTCATCCCAGGCCATACCTTGCAACCACAATTTTTGAATAAGCAGCTTCGCCGGTAAAATTGATGGTGCTAACCAGCCCAGTGGATCAAACAACCTTTGAATATCAGACAGGATTGTTCTTTTCGTTATGCGATCAGTTAACGTAGGTAAGTTCAGGTTGTATTGGAATTTGTCCGTTCCAATATTCCAATTCAATCCTAAAGCTCTTATACTACCATCTATGTGTATTTCTAGATTTACTTTAGTGCTTCTTTGGCTTAGCTCAAATTGTTTCAGGAATTCTGCATTATTCGAACACCATTTTTGTATAATAAATCCTCCTCTTCGCAATATGGAATCTATATCCTTTGCAATTTTGATGGCTTCTTGTAAGTTATCCTTCCCAGACATTAAGTCATCCATGTAAAAGTCTTGTTTTATAACTTGTGCTGCATCGGTATGTTCATAGCCTTCATCTGTGGCAACCTGATGTAGCGTGCGGACGGCTAGATATGGTGCCGAAGCTGTCCCAAACGTGACTCTTCCTAGTCTATAATCTTTTACAGGTTCGTCTTGGTTATTACGCCATAGAATTCTTTGTAGATTGCTGTCTTCTTTGGTTACCAGAATCTGGCGGTACATTTTTTGTATATCAGCCACAAAACATACTCTTTTCATACGCCATCTCAAAATTAAGCTCCTCATGTCATCTTGTAGTTGAGGGCCTACAAGTAATTCGTCATTTAGAGACACTTTGTTAGATCCCTTTTGCGATGCGTTGAATACTGGCCTCACTTTGCTCGTTTCTTTTTCATATTTAATAACAGCGTGGTGAGGTAGGTACACAGCAGGAACTTTCATTTCTTCCTTTGGTACCTCTTCCATATGATTCAAAGTTTTGTATTCTTCCATTATTTCTATGTATTCTTTCTTCAATTTCTCATCTTTCTCTAAGCGTTTTTCTAATTGATATAATCTTTTCAGAGCTATATCTCTTGTGTTTCCTTCGACACATTTTAGTTTTTCTGTTTTTGTTGGCAGTTTTACGATATATCTTCCTTCTTCTGTTCTGGTGGTTGTAGTGTTATATATTTCTTCACATTTTCTTTCTTCAGGCGTGGGTAATCTTGTTTCATTTCTTTCTTGTTCCCACATGTTCTTTAGCATATCATCCAGATCCAGATTCAGGTGCATGCTTATAATCTCATCTTCTTGTATCTTGTCGTGTACTGTCCCAAATAGAATCCAACCCAGACTGGTATTTTGAGCGCATGGAGTACCTGGGGGACCCTTGATTATTTCACTCTTCATAATTTGGGCACACACATCGACACCTAGCAACATGTCTACTCGTCCCGGTTGTGTAAAACTTGGGTCTGCCAGGACGAGACCTTGTATGTGCGGCCAGGTGTTGTTCGTTATTGTCTTAGTTGGCAACCTTGTGATGAGATGAGTGGGTATTATATACGTCTTAATGTTAATTTTAAATCCTTCATCATGTGTGGATAAGACGTTTACTTGTGTACTTTGTTTCACATTTGTGTGTGTTGAGCCAATACCTGTTATAGTTCCATTAACTTTTGTTCTTTTTAATTTCAGCAATTGGATGGCTCGTTCACTCACAAAACTTGCTTGAGAACCTGTATCTACGAGTGCTCTTACGATTGTATAATGGCCATTGTCGTCCATGATTTTAACTGTCGCTGTAGCTAGCAAAGCAGTACTTGCGTGCTCTCTGTTATCAGTTACCTTAGTGTTCACTTGCACCTGGGTATCAGTTATTGTCGTTTGTGAGGACTTCGATATAACTGGTGATTTTGGCTGATGGATGAGGGTATGATGCCGCTTGTGGCACCGCCTGCAACTTTGGGGAACCCTACACCCAAGAGCACTGTGCCCAGGGGAAAGGCAATTAAAACATATTTTGTTGTCCTTTACGTAATTACCTCTGTCCACCGGTGTAAGCTTTGCAAATTCCGGACAATGGCTTAATGTGTGGTCGTTCTTACACCGTACGCATGTTCTTGGTTTACAGGTACTAGTTATGGTAAATACCTTTTCTTTTGTGACCTTGCTTGTTGTTGGCGCTACTAATTCCAATGTTCTAAATTTATTTTGTAAAAATTTTTCCAAATCTTTCCATGTAGGTAACTCGTCTATATTATCTTTGTGCGCGAAGTCTTCCCACTGCTTGTGCGTCTCCGGGTCCAATTTCTGAACAACCAGAAATATGATTACTGGATCCCAGGAGTCGGTTGTTATATTTTGATTATTTAATCCTTTTACTACTTCATTGGTTGTATCAAGTAAATATTTTATATTCTGAGCGGACTGTATGTTTGTATTGGGTTTTCTTTGCGCAAAAAGCCTTTTTAATAAAGCGTTAACGATAAGGCGTCTATTGCCATATCGGCTTTGCAATGACTCCCATGCAATTGGATAATTTGATTGAGTCACCTGGATGTTTTTTAGTAGCATTGCAGCTTCCCCAGTGACGGTTGTTTTTAAATAGTGAAGTTTTTGCACATCACTGAGGGAGTCGTTATGATGCACCAACGACAAAAACAAATCCTTATAAGAAGGGAATTCTTCATAATTGCCCCCGAAGACCGGTAATGAGATTTTCGGCAGATGTACATTTTGCTTGCCGCCACCTATATTGCCCGTCGACGTTGACATATTTGATGCCCTTGATTCATTCTCGATTTCATTTAATGTTGATAACATGTCCCTTAAGTCACCCTGCAGAATGTTGTAAAGGTCTTCATAAATAAAGAATTCTTCATTTAAAAAATACGGCAAGGATCCCTTTTGTTCCTTTGGAGTAATTTTAGCTAAGTCGTGATGCGCGCTCTTAAACGTCGTCCAATAATCTTCAAGTATTTGTATGCGCGCTTCAATGTAACCTTTGGTTAGTCGAGATTTGGGACATTTTTTTAAATTCACTTGGGTTTTACGAAATAATGTGGCGGTATCTTCCAATACAGCTAAAAGGTGCGTTTGATCTTGCGTAGGAGGCATCTTGAATTCACTTGTCACAATATAAGTATATAATAACTTCCAAAATGCGTAAATGCAAAGTTATAAATCGTAAATTGTATATAGTATGCGTAAAAAACGTTCGTCACTCGATGCACTTGTTTACTTCAACCAGCGATCGCGCTTCGTTCCTTTCACTTTTTGCTAGTCGGCGCGATCCGGCTCGATTTCGACCATATGTTACGGTATTACGGTTCACTTTTGCTGGTACGGTTCTCTTGGAATAAAATACGTGTCGCTTGTTTAGATGTTTAATGCCAACTAACTTCAGTATAATGTAGGTACAAACAATATCGTAAGTGCGTTCACGCGCTGTATTGAATTAACACTGTGATTAAACTAAGCGATTGAGATTAACACGAGTGAGAGAATAGGATATCATTGTAAGGTAAAATAAATAAATTAATTAAACAAATAAAAAAAACCGACTGCATAAATGATACAAAAACTGAAAAAAAAAAACAAGCTCAGTCCAGAAGTGTAGAAAACACTTAGAAAACAGTCGGGACCTATTAAAAAATGTAGACGAAAATCATTCTATTCAATATAATAGGTCCCGACTATTACATAAATACATACATACAAGATACGTGCGAAAAACATAACCCTTCTTGCAGTCGGGTGATAAGGAATTAGCAGAGTTCGCGGGTATGAATCCGTGCGCGCGGGGCATCGCTACCGGCCCGCGCAGACTATCGGAAGTGTTACGAACTAATTCGCCAAGCTTTTTTTTTCAATAGTCACCTTTGAGGTTGGTGGCGGCGGCGTCGATGTCGGTGTCGGCGAGCAGCGCGCGCGCGGCCGCGGCGTGGCCCTCGCGCGCCGCCACGTGCAGCGCGCTATCACCGGCTGCGTCCGCTGCGCCGCACTCCGCGCCGCCGCTCGCCAGCGCGCTCACAATACCCGCGTGACCCGCTCCGGCTGCCACGTGCAGTGCTGTGCGCCTATCGAATGCCAACACATACTATTCATCATCATCATCACATCAGCCGATTGACGTCCACAGAAGGCTTTTTGTTTGTACTTCCAAACATCACGGTTTTTAGCTTTCCGTCGCTCGCCAGCGGGCTCACAATACCCGCGTGACCCGCACCGGCTGCCACGTGTAGTGCTGTGCGCCTATCGAATGCCAAACACATACTATCATAACGTCAACCGATTGACGTCCACAGTCGGATACTATTTGTTTGTACTTCCAAACGTCACGGTATATAGCTTTCCGGCGCTCGCCAGCGCGCTCAGAATACCCGCGTGCCCCGCTCCTGCCGCCACGTGTAGTGCTGTGCACCTGGATAGTGCCAACACATACTATTCATCATCATCATCACATCAGAAGATTGACGTCCACAGTGGGATATAGGTTTTTTGTTTGTAATTCCAAACATCACGGTTTTTAGCTTTCTACCGCTCGCCAGCGCGCTCACGATACCCGCGTGCCCCGCACCTGCCGCCACGTGCAGTGCTGTGCGCCTATCGAATGCCAAACACGTACTATCACAACATCAGCCGATTGACGTCCACAGTCGGATACTATTTGTTTGTACTTCCAAACGTCACGGTTTATAGCTTTCGCCAGCGCGCTCACAATACCCGCGTGCCCCGCTCCTGTTGCCACGTGTAGTGCTGTGCGCCTATCGAATGCCAAACACGTACTATCACAACATCAGCCGATTGACGTCCACAGTCGGATACTATTTGTTTGTACTTCCAAACGTCACGGTTTATAGCTTTCGCCAGCGCGCTCACAATACCCGCGTGCCCCGCTCCTGTTGCCACGTGTAGTGCTGTGCGCCTATCGAATGCCAAACACATACTATCATAACATCAGCCGATTGACGTCCACAGTCGGATATATACTTTTTGTTTGTACTTCCAAACGTCACGGTTTATAGCTTTCCGTCGCTCGCCAGCGCGCTCACAGTACCCGCGTGCCCCGCTCCTGCCGCCACGTGCGGTGCTGTGCGCCTAATTAGTCCCAACATATACTTCATCATCACATCAGTCGGCCACATTCGGATAAAGGCTGTTAGTAGGTCACGGTCGGTAAACTTTCAAACGTCACGGTCATTAGCTGTTTGTCGCTCGCCAGCGCACTCTCAAGCATCTGCGACTGACATAATAATTGTCAGTAAACCGAGTGGAACAACATTGCACTTTCGGATGCAAGGTCACCATTTGAATGTTATGTTCAATCATGGTGCTACAATCTACATTAAGCTTTGCGTCTCGTTGAGCTATGTCGATAACTACGACTCTTTAGCTCGATCTTGTAATTTCTAATTTGATCACGTAATGATGTTCCAATTTCCAAGTATAACTTCTCCAGAGAGAACTACCTTAAGAGGTCCTTAATTAGCGACCACGATTTGAATTCGTCAGTTTATACTGACAACCGCACTACACTCTACAGTCCGAGCGGCCGATGGAGCAAAACACGTCGTCTAGCTCTCTAGAATTATTCTACTGACTAAATTCATAAACAGCCGACCACACTCTTGTGCTCGTCGCGGTCGTTGTGTCTCGCACCGGCCAAGACTACGGTCCAAGAGTCCGATGGAGCAACAATTTTACAACACTAACTTGTGCGCTTTGCGGTTGTTAGTTCTCGTCCCGCAGCAATGCGCAACCGCACAAGACTCTACGGTCCAAGAGTCCGATGGTGCAACAATTTGAGGGCGTATCAATATACCCTAAAATTGTTGCTCAATCCCCACACGTTCTTCTAGTTCTCTGGCATTTATCTGACAAATAATGCCAGTTCAGAATCAGAACAATCATAGTTCGAAGAGCCAATGGTTGTTGGGGTCCCAATTTGCTGGAATGGCGAACCCGCACTGGAAAACGCAGAGTTGGTCGACCCCCCACTAGGTGGACCGAGGATATCAAGCGGGTTGCAGGGAGCCGCTGGATGCTGGCGGCTCGAGACCGATGTGCTTGGTGGTCCATGCAAGAGGCCTATGTCGAGAAGTGGATGTCTATCGGTTGATAAGGTAAGGTAAGATATTCTGACAAAATGCCACTAACTTGTGCGCGTCGCGGTCGTTGGGTCTCGCGCCGGCCAGCAGCAGGCTCCGCAGCAGCACCTCGTTGCCCACGGCGGCCGCCAGGTGCAGCGGCGGCGCCAGCGTGGCGTCCTGCACGCGCGAGTTCACGTCCACCTCCACCGACAGCAGGAACATCACGCTCTCCATGTCGCACGTCTGGATGGCCACGTGCAAGAAGTTGCGACCTTTCTTATCTACCTGTGAAGAAACGAAACCATTTATCTCTATAGGATCACTTGGATCAGAGACAAAGAACGCATAATGTCTTACATCTAAAAAGGGGGTAGTTTAGATTATCGAGGAGACAAAGTTTCCCTGCGCTTTAACCGGGAAAGATGTTCTGGGTAGGGACCGGGCTCAACAGAGATGAGATGACCTATTTTAGTCTGTATCTGTATTTTTGTCCAATCGTATCAATGTGCGAGAAACTCATTTATTAACTTACCTTTTTACAGGACTTCTTAACGACATGAATTCTTGGAGGTATTATGATCGACTAAGTAATCAGTATTCAGTAAACGCTCTTTTGAACTCTGTTTTTCCTGATTCTTGGATATCTTCAAAACTAAAGTGGAAACGCGCTTCCAAAATAACTAACTTCGACATAGCGTGGCGAATATTCTGATACAAAATATACCTACATAAAACCTTTTCCTTTCTAGAACTTTTTTTAAATCTAAATATAAAGTATATACCTGCTCAGCCGCAGAGGGATTCTTCTCGAGTATCGCCTGCGCGGCCTTGTTGTTCCTGGCGGTGAGCGCGGCGGCGAAGGGCGTGACGCCGCGGTTGTCTCTGGCGGACAGGTCTATGCCCGGCTGCGACAGCAGCAGCGATATGATGGCGGAGTGCTGGTTCTCTATTGCGATGTGCAGCGGAGTCTTGCCTTCCGCGTCCTTTGAGTTGATGTTCGCCCCGTGCTCCAGTAATGTCTGGTGAATATTTATTAAGATAAAAAACAATAAAAATTAAAGTTCATCACAATATCATCACTATCAGCCTATTTTAACGATCCACTTCAGAGCAAGAGCTCCCTTCTTATAGGAGAGGCGACATCAGCTTAGATTAGACCTATCCGCCAACCAAAACCATGGATTTTTTCGAGGTGAAAAGTCTAAGCCTATGTGTTAATCCAGAGTAAAATCCATTTCCATTCCAAATTTCAGCTCTTCAGTAGCCGCAGCGTAAATGAGGAACAAACATACACACATACACAAATTTACGCTTTTGTAATATTAGAAAGATTAGTGTGATACATGATAACCACAAAAAACATGCACAATGTGATGTTATGCTGGGCCACACTAAAAAACATAATAAAACTTAAAGTACTACATATTTAGTTTGGCGCGCCTTCAACCGATCACAAGACAGGACTTAGGCAGTAGTATTAGTAGATAGGACAGAACGTGACACATCTCTTACAGTGTGTTATGAAGTCGGTTAAGTCCTAAAAAAAGAAACATTATATTTAACACTCAAATATTCTGATTGTTTAAATGCCGTAGGCACATTGGAACCTCAGCGGCGTCTCCGGGGGGTTTGTACATCGCCTGGTGGAGCCTGAAGCAGAAGAGATGGGCGGAACGACTCTCTAAAGGCGTCTAATGAGACTCGGACACTCACTTGTATGACTTCAGTGAGTCCCCACGTACAGCATAGATGCAGTGGCGACTGTTTGTCGGCCGCCACGTCAGCCCCTTCGCCGTTGGAGCCCGGCCGTCGGGGACTCTCCACGTCGCAGCCCGACCGGATTAGGAAGGTAGCAAGGGACTCTTTGTTCTCGTCTATTGCCCTAGCAAAACACACATTTTTTGATTTAGCAACGTAATCTCATGCTGTTTACTCATTCTGGCAACATAAATCACAAGGGTAGTAATACAAAGTATAATGCTGAAAGATAACATAAATTTTATAGATTTTTAAACATGCAAAATTTTCTACAAGCCGCTTTTCAAATTAAACAGATGGATGAAGGTCATTTCTAACTTGAATGTAAGATTATAAAACTAAGTCAGAAATCTTAATGTTTCAACCCAATCTGATTACTTTGAGACCTCAGTATGTAGGTACTAGTAAATATGATCTTACTTGTGCAGTAAGTTTTGTAAACACCCATCGGGGCCTGGACCCCAGCAGTCGGCATCAGCGCCATTACGGACCAGGATCTAGAAAATACATTAAAAAAATTTACGGCGACCCCAAAATTCCATAAGACAAGTACACTTATTGTGGTGGAACGTGTGAGAAGGATATTTTTTTTTGAAAAACCAAGTGACGTATAACTACTAACTATAAGTACTAATTATAGGGTGACAAGACTGACATAATGCCAAGGGTGCCAATGTCTCGACGGTGCCCCCAACCCTAGAGACCGTGAGCTCAGATATTAAGGAGATACAAATAATAATATTCAGGAGGATTTTATTTAATCTAACATTAAATAAAATCCTCCTGAATGTTTTACTGGTCTCGAACGAATTCGTCACGGGCCCTATACGATATATTACGCTGCTGACGACTTCGTATCAATCTGTCAAATCTTATTTTCTACGCTACGTCACACACAACAGAGACGACTCTAATGGCATTTTTCAATAAAAGTTAAACAGTTTAAGATGTGGAGTATGCCAGAGATTGAAACAAATTAAAAGAACATAACCGATCGTTGTCAGTTAAAAATCACCTTTAATGTTCGGGTAATAAAGTGCAACTTACACTGGCAACCTCCTCCTGTCCGGAATCCAACGCAGCCCACAGCGGAGGCACTCCGTTAGCGTCTAGACGTCCCATGTCCACACCGCGCACACACAGAGCTTCTACTACCAGGCCCAGGCGGCAATGTATCGCAAGTTGCAGTGGAGTTTCGCCCGCGTCAGTCCTATTTAACCAACATCTAACGCTTTGTATAAACACCAATACAAACTTATGACGTCTCGGAAATTTGCTGCGAGCTGATACGCGCAGACAGTACACTAAATCAAGACGCGTGAGGCAACAACGTTACCGCTTATACCTAAAATTTTACATTGCGCGTCATCACGGACGATGTTCCGAGACGTCATAAAGCTCGCACCGGACTATACATAAAGAAACAGGGATGCAATGCGATTGTTAACATTACTCTGGATTTGTAACAAGGTAATTATGGTCATGATATTTTTCCTTAATATTCATTGGAAAACATAATTAAGTTTTTTTATATAAATGAATTTAAAGATTAAATTATCAATTAATTCTCATATTTTAGCATACAAATTCGAAAGCTTTAGTTAAACATTTTCTATATAAATGTATGTGAACTATACAATTATGAAGTCGGTTAGAAAGTATAAAACAACTGTCTCCTTCTTGATGTATTGAAATGATTTCGCAGATTCGCGGATTAAAAAAACTAATTTTTAAATTTAAAAACTTTGATTTATTAAATTTCGAAAAGTACTTACAGTGCATTCATATCAGCGCCATGATCCAATAGGAAAATGGCGGTTCTAGAGTCTTCTTCGACGATGGACTGATGCAACAACGTGAACCCCTTCCCGTTTCGAACGTTGGGGTCTGCCCCGCCTTCGATTAGCGGTGCCACTAGGTGCTTGTGACCTTAAGCAAATAAAAAGATTTGATGTTAGTTAGTTTGATGTTAGTTAAGAACAAAAATAATTTACATATTTTATACAGCCGCTAAAAAAGGAATGTAAAATCTGAAATTAAAACTGAGTCACATGAATATTTCAACTCCTACTCCTACATTACCCCAATTAAATTGTTCTGCTGTAAAGCTGTTACTTATTATTGTGATCTAACTATTCAGTATCATCTCCTGTACCTTATTCCACTAAAGTGGGGTCGGCATAATATGTCAATCTCCTCCATTCACCTCTATTACTCATCAACTCATCATCCACTCCCTTTACATAAATATCCTGTTTCACACACTTCAACCACCTCTTTGGTCTTCCTCTCCTCTTGTGTCCTTCCACTTACAATTTCAACATTCTTCTGGTAATATGACTTTCATCCCTCCGCATTACATGTCCACACCAAGCTAACCATTCACTGCCCAA
This sequence comes from Bicyclus anynana, assembly GCF_947172395.1. NCBI lineage: Eukaryota > Metazoa > Arthropoda > Insecta > Lepidoptera > Nymphalidae > Bicyclus > Bicyclus anynana. Next base: position 10,447,766 of record NC_069090.1, read on the forward strand.
TTTTTCTGTCACAGGTGCCACCTTCAGACTTTCTCTTACATCTAACTGTTCTACATATAATTAATCTCCTCTTATTGTTAAAGTATTGTTTTTAAATTGGGAAACCCATGTCCTTAAATTTTGTTTCTACCACAAGAAGTTAGCAACATAAAAACAAAATCACATTATGGGTAAATAGACCTATTCACAATAAGTTTAGAGATCATTTCCAAAAATGCTCTAGACAAGTAATTTCAATCTCTATCTTCCAATCAAGATAAACGTTAACTTAAAACGAAGTGCTGCTACTTACCTTCGGTAAGCGCTAAACTGACGGGCGTGTCCCCTTCAGAGTTCTTCAAATTCAAATTTGGTAGTAAGCTGACATTAAAGCGGTCTGAGGGCGGCATGATACCCTTATCGACTGATTTTTTATGTTCGATTATGGCCATTACTGCTCCTTCGTGGTTATTTAATACTGCTAAATGAAGAGGAGTTTGTCTGAAAAGAAATTCAACAAGTTAAAATTCAAGGTCATTCTAAGGCCGTGGGTTCGATTTCCACACCAGTGGCACTTAGAGATGGAGCTGGCACAACTCCGCCGCCATTGGACGATATTTTTTCTATTTCTCTTCACTTGGTAGCATATTACAAACAACTTAGTATGCGACCAAGTGAAGAGAAATAGACAAAATGACCACTAATGGCGGCGGAGTAATAGTACGAGTCCCATCTCTTTCGTCCCAACACAATGAAAGAGATTTTTCTGTATTTTCGGATGTGCTGTTGTTGGTTGAAATTTGTCTATTTCTCTTCACGAGATATGTCTTTGGTCGAATGTTAGCATTACTGGTATAGTAGAGTGTATAGATGAGTAACTTGTATAATAAAAAAGCTAAAATTTAATGTTAGAAATCCTTTCCATTAAATAGAAATACGCCAATATCTTCAAATTGGCTCATCGGATTTACATCGCACGCCAGTCTACTTTTTAACAAGAAAGCCGCATGATAATCAGTTTAGAAGCTACGATGCCGCAAATGAATTATCTAAATCTTAATAAACTAGCAGACACCCGCGACTCCGTTCGGGTGAAAACTATAGGCATATAAAAATTCCTTTTAATTCTTAATCACTCCAACTAATGATGAAAACTGCATTAGAATCGCTTGCGTAGTAAAAAGATCTAACACTACAGACAGCAAGAAGATTTTTGTTTTGTATTTTATTAGCACGTTCCTAAGATAGAATACATATTTATGAATATTGTATTAAAAGGTTTATACATTGAGAAACTTGCAGAACCTACTTAAAAGTTACATACATTGTTTTCACATACATCTATAAACATGAGAGCAGGTTCGGTTTTATGGATGTGCAAACTTGTAAATTGTGCAACGTATTGCTTTATATTATATACAAGTTGTATAAGCAGTAAGCACAAAACCAGACGGAATACTTCGAATATTGCTTCAATGGTTATTTATATCCTTATAAACATCGATATCAATAACGCAGTCGGATTGTTAAGAGAAAGGATGAAAAGGAAAGTTGTCCTAAAATAAGTGTACCTACAGACAAAAATTCAAGAGATTTCTCTGCCGAATCGTAATACAACACATCGCTAAATAAATTGGCTCAGTAGTTTATCTTTAGATAAATATATTCTTCATCATCATTATCATCCAATTTTAACGGGCTAGGCCTCTTTCCAATGCGAGATATTGATTTTGACCGAGACGGACATAACGTGCTCTTGGAGCTCTACCTTCTTAAAGGCCAAAAATTATTAAAGAAAACTTCTTTAGTAAAATAAAAGTTCAGTATTTCATAGCTATACACAGGACTCGAAACCAAGTCCTCTAGATCTACAAAAACTATCCAGTGCAGTGTAACTACACTGCATATTATGAGTCGTAGGTTAGGTATAGGTATAGGTAGAACCCGATGTTTACATGTATGCCAATAAAGTGAGTGAGTGACAGCAGTTCTCAAATCCGGAAAAAAAACCAATTGTTTCACCTGTGTACATTGTCCTTACTCACCCATTTGCCTTCAGCCTATCCACATAAAAAAGGGCTCCATTACCTTGTTTTCTCTTGGCGCTATTCTTAGGTCTGTTGGTCGTTCAAACCGATTGGGGTTAAGAAATCAGCCCCCAAAAACTATAGTCTCACCTGTACACAGTGTCCTCGTGTTCACCATACGCTGTCTGCATGTTGGGCCTGGCGCCGTGATCCAGCAGCGCCGCAGTCAACCGCGTCAGTCCGTTCGCACACGCCGCGTGCAGCGCCGTCACCCCCGCCTCGTTGCTATGGTTCAACTCTCCGTTCAAGTGGGACGACAAAAATACTGCCGAATCCTGAATATATTAATGCAATTATTATAAACTACAACAAAACAATAAAAGGATTGTTTATATTATCTCTGTATTCGTTATTTTTGTAACTATTTGTGTCCTATTGTTTCAAACACATATTTCCCATTCCTGTGATAACACCTATAGGGTGTCAGGATAAAAAGTAGCCTTAGTGTTATTTCACAATGTGGATTAATTTCATACAGATCCATTCAGCCGTTCTGGAGTTAGAAATGGTATTAACCAACCCTACTTAATTTTGTATATTTAGCAATTTTTTTGGAAGACACAAGAATGATAAATAAATATCTTACCTCAAACCATCCTTGAGCCAATATATGCAGGAGACTATCACCCGACCCTGAATACAACGGATTCGGTTGGCAGCCCTTCTCCAATAACTTGGCTGCGAAACCTCTCTCCACAATGTTCTCCGATTTACCCTCCACCGGGTCTTCGGTGAAGGCGTTTTTGTTCGTGACAGGGGTGTCAAACGGATTGGACCCATTCATTACTAATGTCTCGCTAGACGATATCGATGCTCGCCTGTCATCGACCAGTGCGTAGTATAATGGTGGGTGTTCATCTGACAAAGTCCGTAAATTAGTGTCTAAGTTAGGCTGTTTTAGTAATAGGTCGAATATTCTTTGGTTCCTTGCTATTACCGCTTGGTGAAGAGGTGTGCTAAAAAGAATAACATTGTCCCTATACCACTTGTCAGTTATGTTAAACAACACATTGTATATTAAAAATTAAAGTATTATATTTATATTACCATTACGAATAGTAAGAAGTACAGTTTGTAAAAATTAAAGACTTTAATTTAAATTCTTTACGTACTCTTGCCCACAATTTTAACCCTATACACTACAGGGCGTATAATGATTTTAAAAATTCCTATTCCTAAAGTAAAACCTTTAGGTAAAAATCTTAAACTACATTATTACTACTATTTTTCTGGTAGTAGATACACATACCAATTTTTACAAACGAAACTTGAAAAGTGAAGGATTAGGAAAGGCGGTTACAGTTTTTTTTTTAATTTAAATACAATTTTTTTAATTTAAATACAAAAATATAACTCAAAACTTGAAAGTTTTGAGTTATATTTTTGTAAAATTATTAGTGGACTATTTGTTATACATATATAAAACATGCGAAAATATAAATAGAAGGGGGTGAAATAGGGGTTGACAGTTTACATTAATTTCAACGCGGACGAAGTGGCGGGCGTCCGCTAGTAATAACATAAATAAGTAAAAGTATGCAACGTAATTTTAAGTAAGAACATAAGTATTGTGTATTTAAATAATTATGGTTATACAAGCAAAGTACTTCTAACCAAGAGTAAATATTAAATTACTGTATACAAGTACCAAAGAGCTGTATACACACAATTCCCAGTGCTAGATACTCGTAAATATTATGTTTGACATCCTTGGACGTAATACCTCAGATGGTATCTTACGGAGTAAAGTACTAGATTAAATAAACATCGCGTGTTGTTTATTGAAATGTACTTTATTTAACTAATTTATTAAGGAAGAGAAAGCCACTCAGTGTAAAAATATAACTGAATATAAACAAAACACACGCAATACTCGATAAAACTACATTTGATAAATATTGGATTTCAGCAAATTATAGACATTACCATTTTCAAACAAACGCAATCTGAAATCTGGACATATCTACCAAAAAAAATACAGATATGTATTAATTTGAAAGTGGTATGTCGAAATTGGGTTAAAAGTACACTTAACATATATAATAATGCATATAAATATAAGTAAGTACGAGCTTAAATTTATCTCACTTAGATTTTGTTGAATACAGTACGTTTTTATGCAATGTACTTTACTTATCTCGTGATCTAGGTAATGAAAATAATTTACTACAAAGAGCATTCCGTAAGATTTTTATTGCTCCTTAAGACGCATGATTTTGCACGTTTTCAAAGTATACTACTAGACGCTCTGCGGTTTCACCCGTTAGTTCCTATTCTCATAGGAATACGGAAATAAAATAAAATTAAAATTAGTCATCTTACTCAGTAAAGTAGCTTTATATTGGTAAAAGAATTTTTAAAATCGATGAAGTAGTTTTTTATTAAATCGTAAAACTAATCTTATTAATATTAGTTTGGATTTTATTTTTCCTCTGCTAGCTTATTATGCATTAGAGTAACTAAGCCGCCCGTGTCTAGTAGTAATTTAGTAGTTTAGAGGATGATTATTTTCTAGTCTAACATACACTAGTCATATACTCACTATCCCTTTCTATTTTGTAAGTTGAGGTCTGCACCCTTTTTCACAGCAGCTTCCGCTATCTCCACCATTTGTTCCATTGTGTGCACGTCACAGGAACTTGTTGTGAGTGCCGCTATCAGATGTAGCACCGTGTCTCCTTCTTCCCTATAATATTCATTCCCTTTAATATATTCACCTTTATTATTCAACTACTCAGTAAAAATCATCATTATCATCATCATCATCATCATCATCATCATCATCATCATCATTATCTTCATTAACCGCATTAAAAGCCGATAATGGATCATCATCATCATCTTCATTAACAGCCGATAAACGTTCACTGCTAGACATAGGTCTCTTCCATGGACTACCAAACACAACGGTCTCGAGCCACCAGCATTTGATTAAAACAAACGATTTGTGGATTTTTTAAACCATTCTTTTTAGAGCAAAAGTTAGGCATGCGAATAATTATTAAATTTTTTTTTATTTCTTAAAATAGTTTTCTAGTTTAGCGTACTTTTTTTTATAACAAGAAGATTTTTAACAATAACGATGTCATAGAGATTTGTTATGTTCTCAGTATTATACTCGTATGATGATGTCATCTTGAGTCTAAGATTAAGTAGTAGGTTAGTTAGGAGTAGGTTAAGCCTTCATCAGCCCCGTTCTTTATACTAGTACGTAATTACTGAGTGTAGATTTTAAATCTTTTTCATCTATGTAATTTTGTAATTAACAGTAGGACATCTATATACTTAAAAGTAAATGATTATTTCTGTGTATACACGTTCCTAAGGTTATTTGATTATGATGGGGTTATGGTCTGAATTTGTTTTATATTAAACTAGCTGACGCCACGCGGTTTCACCCGCGTGGTTCCCGTTTCCGTGGAAATATGGGGATAATATATAGCCTATAGCCTTCCTCGATAAATGAGCTATCTAACACTGAAAGAATTTCTCAAATCGGACCAGTAGTTCCTGAGATTAGCGCGTTTAATCAAACAAACAAACTCTTCAGCTTTATCATACTAGTATAGATAAAATTTCAGCTACAATGCATATATGTATATGAACGGAAAATGTATTTGCTTTGTAAACTATAAATATTTTGGATTGTAATTCAATTTTTATATTGTTCTATTTAAATATGCATAAAATATAAAAAAGTAAATCAAATTTTTATAATTTTGAGTCGAAGTACACGTCCCTACTACATTTTACTTACGTTAACGTTTATTAAAATTACTTTTCTCTTTAAGCGTGTTAATTAGAGTATAAAGTCAGTTTTCTTTATTTTTTAATACGAACAGTACGAAACTTTCATGTAGGTATACATACTTACATATATAAAGGTTTCGAAAAACAATTTTAATTTAGTTTAATTCAAAGATTTTATTCTATAAATATGTCCATAATGCGTCGATACTGAGGAGCAGAAAGGTGGCTGATTGTATTAATTTTATTTAGTCGCATAGTAAAATAATACCTAAATATTGTCTACAATGTCGAGTTGTGTGTTCAGGAAGTGTAAAAACTTTATATATCCATAAATATATAATGTAAGTAAACACCAAATTGCGCTCTGTGGAGTAGCTAAATTCGGATCACTTTTTGCGGTGATCTTGTAGGTACGTAACATATCTATAAGTAGTATAAAATATCGCTGGTTTAAATTCATATATTATTCTGGATATATTTTATCATTTACTTGGTTGTCAGACTTGGGTCTGCGCCGTTTTCGACCAAGAACTTCGCCGAGAATGCATCTCTAGCGTCTACTGCTCTATGCAACAACGTTCTGCCGCGTGGTCCACGCGCGTCCGCGTCCGCTGAATGCTGCAGGAGGGTGGTCGCGATGGACGCACTGCGGCCACGCAACGCAAGCTCCAGTGGTAGCTCGCCTCGCGATGACATCGCATTTACAATGTCTGTCAGCTGCAACAATAGAAAATCCAGGTTTAATAATAATTCAGGTTTAAATATAGTTGTTGTCTATAACAATAAATAAACGGCTCTACGTACAGGCGTCCACTGATCCACATCGTACGTATCGGACGCATCGCATCAAACGCATTTTTAATTTTACAGTAAAGATAAAGTTTCTTTATACGATGTTGATATGTGGTCGCCCACCATAAACCTGTAGCACTGGTACCGTGCTTCACAATTGAACACTGCTTAAGACACCTCTACATTCATGTTCAGGCTGTGGCGAGGGGGAGATCAGATATCACTTTATTGCAGAGTGACCCATGTACGAGCTGGTAAGATAGAAGCTATTAGGTAAGGATCTATTAGGAAGGAGGTAAGTGAAGCAGATCTGAGGAAACTCACTAAAGGGATTTTTTTGGTTCAGGAAGGTCACAGGAAGGTTTGAGAAAGAAAGAAAAATGCGTTTATTTCGAAATTATGCCACACATCACAATATCTCCAGTAAACCAGGACAGGATTGAGGTGGATACACTGTCAGGACACCAGTGAACCTGTGTCTTATCCCACAGGAATAATAAACACTTAGGACTGATCACCCGTTTCATTGTAGTAGATGTAACACCTAAAAACATTACATAAATTACGTAACTGTTGATACCTTAGACAAGGCGCAATCCTTATACATATAACGAAGTTTGTGAGTCTAGTTTTAAATAGATTCTTATAATAAACATTTGAATATACACATAAGAACGTTGAACTCTAAAAAGACTTTTATGTAAATGTAAATTATAAATATGTAGGAATGATGCTTATCACAGAAATACGTAAAATTATCTGTGATGTGATACTCGTTGACGGTTTAAAAGGCGTTTTTGTTAATAAACCTATACTAAGCAATAAAGTTCTTTGCAACTAAAGATATATAGGAAAGGTAATATCTAAATTCTAAAGGCATAACCTATAGACAAGACATCACATACAGGAAAGCAATGACAATATCTACAGGATAGACATCACATAAGCATACTAGTAAGTGGTGTAAAACGGAAAAAAGTAGATGTCCATCGGTTAGGACACTAACCGTTTAACAAATACTAATTGTTGTGAGAACAGTAACACGCTTGAACACCAGTAGGTATGCCAAATCCATTTACGAAATTTTGTAGAGCGGGTCAAATTTCGCGAAGGCATGGCAGTTTCGGCAAACACGGCTAATAAAATTATGAAAAGATCTCACGTCACGCTTGCTCAAGCATTAAGTAATCGCGGAAACAATGATGCGAATGAGGTAACGGAAGCGTCATTTGTCATTACAGATGCGTATTGCAGTCACAATTAGTTGCAATATGGATCACATGCCAAATTGAATGTAACCCTCGCCGCCTCCTTAAGGATGCTATACACGCATCGATACGGTGTTGGTCGCCAATGTGATGAATGATAAGCGTCCGCACTTTCACATTTACACAATAATTTATTGTAGGACATGCTAGATTGAAGGATCTGATTAATTATAACGTGTGTAGAAAATGTTAATTACTAGTACTATCATACGCCCGCGTTATCGCTCCCGAATGGAACTTTCTGTTCCAATCCCTCGGGATCAGTAACATTTTACTGAACATTCAAAAAATTCAAAATTCATTTATTTCAAGTAGTCTCAGTTAACTGCCACTTTTGCAACGTCAGTAGACTATTTGTAAAGATTCTACCACCGGTTCGGAAGGAAGGTTCTGATGAGAAGAACCGGCAGAAACTCAACAGTTTCTTTCTAAAAACAGACTTTTAAAAAAATCATATTGTATTATAATTTACAATTGATAACAATATTACAATTTCTTATAGTTTTAGTTCTTGTGTGAAGGTGGAAGCTAATCCAATGGCCTCCTATCATTGAGGAACTCATCAATGGTGTAGTAACCTCGACTAAGTAAATGTTTTTACCACATTGCTTAAAGTTATGCATTGGCAGGTCCATCACAGTCTTGGGGGTATTGTTATAGAAGAGTACACCCAATAAAGAACCTTATGTTCTTTTCATTATCATATCCCTGTAGAAACGGTTATACGTAACAAAGCGTAACAAACACACAAACAAATTTCAGCAATCATAACATTAGTAAGGATAGAAGATATTAAAACCTATGATTTTTTCCCCCCCGATTTTATCTATTTTGTAGGTTTTCATTGCATTTTGATCCGTGAGACTTTTGATTTCTCATACGATTGTAGGTAATTAACTTCTCACAATTTAGTAAAAAAAAAAACCTTGAATATTTCAGAGATAAAAAGTTTCAAGAAGATTGCCTTACGAGAAGATGACCTTCTCAGTTAAAATTAACCTTCCCTTTGAAAGTTCCGTCAATGAAAAATTAATACCTGAACATACAAATAGTATCAAAGTAGAACAGTGTGGCTAATTGATGTTGATTTAGAAGCATGATTTTGTTTATTACTTATCGTAATTACTAACGAGAATAATGACAAAGTATCTTATAGCGAAACACAGTACATATACGTCTGTACGCCTCCAGAGATCTTAAGTCAACTGGTAAATTATAGTTGTTTCCGGGAAGATATACCTACTGGTGACATCCTGAACGATAATACGATACCTAATGATCAGTCGTCATCAACCCATATTCGGCTCATTGCTGAGCTCGAGTCTCCTCTCAGAATGAGAAGGGTTAGGCCAGTAGTCCACTACGCTGGCCCAATGCGGATTGGCAGACTTCACACACGCAGAGAATTAAGATAATTCTCTGGTATGCAGGTTTCCTCACGATGTTTTCCTTCACCGATTGAGAAACGTGATATTTAATTTCTTAAAATGCACAACTGAAAAGTTGGAGGTGCATGCCCCGGACCGGATTCGAACCCACACCCTCCGGAATCGGAGGCAGAGGTCATATCCACTGGGCTATCACGGCTTAATCATGCTTAATAAATGATCAGTATAACATGATTATAGCTATAAAATACAACTCAGCAGATCTACAGATGAACACGTAGAATAATGGAGTATTAAGACGAAAAACTTAGCCGGTTTTGAACGTGATTAAATATATAAACAAAATTCTTTCATTTCCATTAATGCCAATAATGTATAAATTACTATTTTTTGCCGTCGTTTGAAAAAAAAAAGATTGATAATGCGTCTAATGGGTCTCAAAATGCCTGTTGGGCCCGACACGATCAAACTGGATAAAAATAAAACATTTGATAATTTTTCGAATATGTCTCGTCCTCAAAATTATATGGAAATCCCAATGACTTGGATGACAGGTTTAGTTTATGTTTTACTAGTTATTTTTTGAATATACCGTAAGTACTGAACTTCTGGAACCAGCTTCCCTGATGCAGCGGTAGACTACTGCAATAAAAGTACGTTTTCGCTACTTACACGATAAAAATATATACTACCTTGGCAGGCACATACCTATGTCATTATCATCATCATTTTCAACAGATATTAAGCTCACTATTGAGCACGAGTCTCCTCTCAGAATGAGAGGGGTTAGGCCTTAGTCCACCACGCTGGCCCAATGTGGATTGGCAGACTTTACACACGTAGAGAATCAAGAAAATTCTCAGATATGCAGGTTTCCTTACGATTTTTTATTCACCGTTTGAGAGGTGATATTTAGTTTCTTAAAATGCACATAACTGAAAAGTTGGAGGTGCATGCCCCGGACCGGATTCGAACCTACACCCTCCGGATCGAAGGCAGAGGTCAGATCCACAATCACGTCTATTTTATATTATAATAATTACGAATTTCTTAACATCATCAACGGAGATCACAAGTATATTCACATGGCCAAGGGTAGCTGTGTGGATTAAGGTTATCGGACTTTCATTGCTCTGAAGGTCGACGCAATAACGCAAGACAAAGTCATTCTCATCTGTTATTTTGCTCGCGTTCACATAGACGTTTAAAAGATTCAACCGGTTTACTAAACATCCATTCTTTGGTGACATATCTGGAATTTTGTTGACGAGATAATCGTATCACCAGCTACGAGTACAAAAACGTCTTGTTTTGTGAACTTCGCAAGATTAGAATTGTTTCTTTTCAGAGCGGTCAAGTACACCGCATGTTACGTAGAATGACACAAATCCTTGCAAGATCGCGAGCCGCCTGCGCCGGCGCCGGTCGTTAGTAAAGACTTCTCTACGCACCAAGGCACGCGTTCGCTCGCTCCTTCAATGATATGGACTCAAAGTCGATACAGTTTGCTTGTTATACGTGTAAATATGTGTTATAAATAGTGCGGTTGTGACAAATTCAATCTATTAATACGTAGCTATAAATGTTAAAGGTAATTATTACAAGTGACAGTTTAAGATAAAACGTTATATTAATATTACGATTGTCGATATTAGTCATTAAGCAATATGGCTAGAAACCCATAAAAATCAACATTAAACTCGGTTAATATCGGTGTCTTAAAAGTTATACAAGCCATCTATATAATGTTTCTTAGCAATTTTCAAAGACATTTTTATTTTAATGCATTTTAATGCATTTTAAAGCTTCTATACGTTTGTTGAAGTAATATACTAGTATGTTAGAAAAAAGGTAATAATTATTAATTATGGTAATTTATCAATAGCGATTTGCATGACGTCATATTAGCACAGGTTGTAACGAGATCATATTTAACTCTATAAATACAGATAATAAGCAAGTGAATATGATTGAGCATAAGAAAGCAAATATGTAATTACAAAAGTCTTTAAGTTTACTTGCTGAAATTGTTAATACAAAATTTGGCCTATATCACATTCACATCATCACACATATCACACACACATCACATTTTAAGGCCACTGTGCCACTGGTCTCAACTTGGTTAGGTAGGTATATCAAAAAATAAGCACTTGGTCACAATAATTTAAGGGGGTAATTTTATTTATAATACTATCATGTCAGTGTTTTATTATTTGTTTATTATTGTTTTAATTAATTCAATCATCAATAGGTAAGGTATACGTAAGAACCGGATTCACTTTTTATTTAAAATGCAATTTATCATGAAGTAATTTCCACATCCGTAATTCCAACTTCTTTCGCGTGGGTTTTCTGTTTTCCACGTATCATGCGCGACACGTGCGTTTATCGGAATAACATGAGGCTAGGTGACACTTTTTTTAAATGGTCTTAAATTGTTCATTATCGTTCTACTAGATTGAAAAAATATATTGTTTTGAGATTACTATTTTATCCCCGTATTCCCACAGGAAAGGCAACAACGTAGGTGAAACCACGGGGCGTCGGCTAGTATAATTAAAAAACAAGAAAAAGAGCCTGACATACCACATTTTATGAAGGCTGAAAGTCAGACAATGTTCCTTACATATAATTAAGTGCAGTATCCAAATAGGGAGTTTAGACTATGGTGGCATTAGAAGGTAGCAGATTTCAAAGGTTCAGATCCTAAATTATCCACGTAGAAAATGTAACAAACTTTTAGCATTTTTATTGGAAACTAGCGGACGTCCGCAACTTTGTCCACGTGAAATGCTGTTTTACACAAATTCCACGGGATCCATATATTTTTTCAGGAAAGTAGCATATATGTTACTCAATAACCTCTATCTTCTAATGAAACTACCGTTAAAATCGGTTCAGCCGTTCCAGGGATTAGCCAGGACAAACAGAGAGACAAAAACTTTTAAAAGCTTGATTGTGTTTTAGTATCGTGTAATTGCTATGGGAACTTGAGAAAACATAGTTATTTTAAAATCGCAGATAGACCCTTCAATTTTATTATTTATATGTATTGAGTATTGATGCAGATAATTTACTATCTATCTTTAGTAATTACTCGTCATATATATATATAAATGTAGATAGGAACAGATCAGTTCCTATTATAGTAGAGATATAGAAAGATTATATACAAGTAATTACGCAAAAGCAATATTATGCTAAGTATCTGTCACAATTTCAATATAATTATAATATATTCCTAAGATTGCAACCAGTGTCAGTGTCGCATTAATTACTAACACATATTATGTAACATCGACGCCGGATTAAGTCCACAAATGGTATTGTTGACATACTTTTTAGAAACGCAACACAAGCGTGAACATTTAGGTTTATGATCGCTTCAATAGAGTTCTCGCCCAAAAACTGAAAGCAGACAGTAAAAGAAAACTGATAAATGCTTTAGTTTATCGGCAACACAAGGGTTATAAAAGTATTACAAAAATACAAATAAAATATATCTCATATGTTTTTGAATTTTAGCGAGATTGCTCTCTTATACTCGTTAGTATGTGTTTGTTAGTATAAGATAATAAAAACAAAATTACTATTTCCTCCTAAAGCTACTATGATCCTCCATACTTACTGCTACTTATATAAAGTAGAAGCATAGGCTGTCATCTATATCTATACTAATATTATGAAGAGGTAAAGTTTGTGATATCGTAGGGGTAATTGTCTGGATCTAATGAACCTAAAAATTCTATAAAGCCACGCTATTTGTACATGTCATAGACAATATTTTATCTCCGTATTCTCACCGGAACGGAAACGACGCGGGTGAAACCGCGCGGCGTTGGCTAGTCTTTATAAAATGACAAAGGCCTTCACAGGTTTGTTATTTTTCTTAGTCTTTAGTGTTTTATTCATAATTTTAACTTGTCCGACAAATTATATTGCTATTTACATAAAAATTCAAAATACATTAAATGTGTGTTGTAACGTATGACGTTTTTCCAATCCAATGCCATAAATCATAGAAAACCCACTACTAGTGCACCCACGTATACTTAAATAGTATATTTCGAGTACCTACTTATACCTACTTATGTCTATTGTTTAGCGACGTGGACTATGAAGGCCATCGAGAAACCTGATTTATCATTTAAGATCAAATAGTTACTATACAAAACAATAAAATTCTTTATTCAACAAGTTTTTTTCTTTATTTAGCAAGATACACTAAATAGGTATGCTAACATAAGCCCTCATTCGCACGAGTTTTTTTAACAGACGTTAAAAACGCATTCAAATATACTTAGTATAAAGTTAAATGAAGGTCTATTTACAACGGCCAAAATTGAAAATGCAACACTGTTCGAAAAATAGCATCGTGTTTTAAAAACGCTAGCGTATTTGAACGCTTTTTTGACGTCCGTTAAAAAAGCTCTCGTGCGAATGAAGGCTAACTGAAGAAAACCTTTTTGTAAGTCATACGAAATATCTCAAAAAGGATTAGATCTCGGATGTCATCTTTGTCCTCAACTGTCTATATAATTTTTAAATTATAATTATGTACTAGCCGACGCCCTGCGGTTTACCCGCGTAGTATCCGTTTCCTTGAGAATACGGGTTTAAATTATTATAGCCTATGATACTCACAAATAACGTGGCTTTCTAGTGGTAAAAGAATTTTCCAAATCGCCTCTACAACACCACAAACTTTACCTCTTTATAATATTTTTTATAGTCTGAGGGCTTTATGATGAAGTGGGTATCTCTCCGGACAGAACTGGACGTACCGAATACAAACGAAAGCGTCACCTTTTGGAGTCTGATCTCGGATTTAAGCAGCGTTCGGGTGGGGTTTGTGAGCTGAGTGTATCAGTCTTGACGCCCTCGCGGCTGTAATGGATAACGTCTACCTTAACATCCAGCTTTGCGGCAAAACATCGGTAACCTCGTCTTTGCCGCAAAGGTACGAGTAGAGGTCGATAGTCTCGCAAAAAGCGTTGCCTGTTGCTATGTTTTCGTCCGTATACATAGTACATTATGTTAAAAGTGCAGTAATTTGAAAATTACAGCCGAGGCGATATTGCTTTAGTCAAGAAGCATAGGCTGTAAATATCAAAGCGCACGTATGTCATACGACGTTTTATAACACATTTGCGAGGAAACACACTTTCTGAAAATGAATTTGCATCTTTGCCTGTTTTCCATATGATGACATTTTGATACGCTTGTAATTTTTTTGCACAGATAGCGAAGTACACACACCAAGGTTTTTTTTAAGGCAAATGCACTAAAGTCAGCCAGTATTACTCATAAAGTAAATATTTATTTTTGTGTTTCTGTTAATTATAAATGGTTGTCATTTATTGTCAAAATTATTTAAATGACAGAAATAAATGTTTATTTAAGTTATTTTTATTCATAAAATGTTAAGCATTTTTCTGACATAATACAATATACGGGTAAACACTGCGTTATCCTATTTCCTCTAATTATTCATACTTATTCGCGAAACTGTGATGAATTTAAAGTTAAGTTAATTGACCGAATTACTCATGTTTCTGGTAATAATATATTTTCACGTGATTATTCTTAGAATATGTATTTATTTAAATTTGCTAGTGATTAAATTCAAACACAGGTGTTAAATATTTCATAAATTAACCATTGTTGATGGAAAACTATTGTAGGTGGCCGGAAATATACATAATTCTAGCAATTCACGGCTGAATCCTTCTAAATTGTTTTTAAAAAGATTTATCATCATCATTCATGATCATCATCATCAGCCATTAGGCATCCACTACTGGACATATACCTGTTTTAAGCAGCGCCAGCCCTCTCTATTTGGCTTTTTGCATTCAATCGATCAGCCACCTTCCGAAAGTCGCCGCTCCACCTAGTGGGGCACAAGTATTTATATATACTAGACGACGCCCGCAACTTTGTCCGCGTGGATTTCAGTTTTTCACAAATCCCGAGGGAACTGTCGTAGATTTTTATTCAGAACTTTTAAAGGGGAACAATTCTGTCATACATGATTTTTGCGAAACTTTAACTGTTTACGCAGCCCACGCAGCGTAAGCTCTCAATAGGAAAAAAATCCCCCGATTTTGAAACATTGGTGCTCCGCTCCTATTGGTCATAGCGTGATAATATATAACCTATAGCCTCCTCGATAAATGGGCTATCTAACACTGTAAGAATTTTTCAAATCGTTCCAGTAGTTCCTGAGATTAGCGCGTTTAACCAAAGAAACAAACAAACGCAACGCTAATCTATAGTAAAATTATAAATAATATTAGTATAGATTAGTGATAAGTAATATACGAGTCTATACTTATAAGTAAGTAACCTATATAATTAATGTGTTTGTTACATTAATCTTAAGTATGATTATGCATTTTATATCACAGTGTTAGACAAAAGGCACAGGCTATTTATTACAGGCAGTGTGATAATATAATATTGCATTGTGCCACTTTTGTAAACCACATCCTTGAAAAATTAGTAGGTACTGAACCCATATGAAGTTCAGTATACATTTTGTAATAACAGGACAATTTTGTTATACAAATACGTGTACATTTTCTTTGTACGATTACATCCTTGACCTCAAATATTTCGACATAACTACACAGCAGATCTCACTTAGATACAATATCATAATTTTATTCTCCATGCAAATTAAACAATATTTGTTTGGAATTTAGTATTTACCTAATTAATGTTACCTAATAGGTAAATTTCCAATTTGGTACCCAATATAGTGTATATATGTAATATAGTGACGTACCTACTTACGAGTATATAACCAATTAGTAATTTTACTTTAATACTTATCGTTAACTAACTATCCAATAATTAACCTTAATCTTTTATTGGTCACTTTATTCACGTGATATTTAAGCGAAAAGTCACAAAAACACGAAATATCGAAAACGGCTTGACTTAGAAAGATGAAATTTGGCAGGGAGGTAGTTTATAGTAGACGTGCGATAAGACCTGATTTTGCGAGAGGGCTGGATTAAGGAGGTGGACGGACGAAGTAACGGTTGTATGCTAGCATTTAATATTTCTACCTATCTTTAACAATAATACGGTATTATACCCGTAAACCGTCGACAATAAAAGTCTATTGGCTGTAAAACTTTAATGAGAAAGGGCTTTAAACTTTAACAGTCATTATGAGTTCATCAACGTAATGGTTGTTCTGGTTGTGTTTGTTGTTGATAGTAGGTACCGCAGAAAGTACCTTTTGTATCTAAAATTTTGAGATATAAGAACAGAGTTGTACACGTGTTAGATATATATCTCATTATGCAGTTTACACACAAGATTTACTAACCATATTTACGTGTAGGTATGTATCGGACCTTGGAAATATGTATCTATAAACCTATTAACTTACATCATAAAAGCTACGTATAAGTTTCTATTTTGTAATAGTACATTGCAATTAATTGAAATGTAATTTATTATCATTTGATACTCATTATTTTTATACCTGACTCTATTAAAGTTTCAACCTCATTTCACCGTTAAAATTGTAAAAATGCTAACTTAGCTTTCAAATTAGAAGATTTAAAAAATCATTTGAAATTATCATTAATATGACACTGTTGATTAGTTAATAAGGCTTAAATTATTTAAAATTTTTCTTCTTCGTAAAATTATAGCAGTGATTTACAAGGTGTATTAAATTCTTAAAAAAACTAGGGGAGATGAAGAAGAATAACAGAAACTAATTACTAGTGTCTGTTATTCTTAAAAAAATAGGACCAGTTATTTACATGTTATGTCTTTGTGTCTCTAGACCTAAAGTTCGATACAAAGTGACATAACTTACGTTTAGACAATCCGATAGTCAACAGTACGCTTAGCATGCGACCAACAACTTAAATTTCATGAAATTTCATTCGTTGGGACGTAAGAGATCGTCATCTTCTTCATTTTCGTTGTAGTCGTATTGGTTGATTTTTGTCCAAGTTAGGCCCACTGAAAGTGGTGAAACCGGCCTTTAATCTTTTAAATACAAAATTGTATCCAAATCTCCAAACCCGTTTGCATCGTACGCGATATATGGATGAGATAGCTCGTTTAAATTTATTACAGTTGTATAATATTTTTTTGCAGTCTCGATGACAGCGACACCTTTAGGGCACAGCCAATGGAACAGGAAACCTGCTGACTCAATGTCAATTACGCAAACGTAAACTGGATCAAACACCGCGCGGGCGGCTACTGCAGCCATGGAGCAATACCTACTGGCCGTGGCGGGCCTTTTGTCATTTATTATTACAGGTATTTTTTTTTAAATATTTTCTACAATAAAAGGAATATCGCGCTCTATGCGTCGTGGAGGAAAGCTTTCTTAAACCTTCCGCTACCACGCATACATGTGAAAGGGTGAGTTAGCGTTTGATCAACAAGTAACATTAAAATTAAAATAATCTATACTAATATTATAAAGCTGAAGAGTTTGTTTGTTTGAACGCGCTAATCTCAGGAACTACTGGTCCGATTTTAAAAAATCTTTCAGTGGTAGATAGCCCATTGATCGAGGAAGGCTTTATAATTTCCCCGTATTCCTACGGGAGCAGGAACCACGCGGGTAAAACAGTGCGGCGTCAGCTAGTAAATTATATTAAGGCTGATTACATCGTTTTAGGATAATTTTCGTTATCGCTGAAGTCATGTCATCTATGGCTGAAGAGTTGTGAGTTGTTACACTAATCGCTAATGCGCCAATCACTGGAGATACGGATCGGATTGGAGTAATTTTTTTGCAATGGAGTGGTTTGAACAAAACAAAAACAGAGTTATGCCATTTCCTTCTGTTTGTAACCGATTTTCTGTTGTAATTGTAATTACTTTTTACTACTAAACAACAGAAAGACATAAGAGCAAATAGGATTTTTTACTTTTTGTTATATTTTGGAATTTACTGACAAACATTTCAACATTATTTATGGACATAGATAACGTTTACTATACAACATACTGGTTATTTACTTTATCAAACAAGACCGTAAACTGCAATATGTATTAGGTACCTAACTACCCTTTACTTGGCGAAAAACTTGTTTATGTTGTAACATATCGTGCGTAACGTATTATAATGAGCTCTTTTACTTCAGGTTGATTAGGTTAGTAGGTACTAATTACAAAGAAACTAATAATACGCTGTAACAGCATGCAGGAGTGAATAGTGACGTCATAGTGATGTTGCAGTGACTCTAGACGAGACATAGCGATGCGGATGATGTCAGCATTGTGACGGACATAGGCTTTTTGATTAAGTTTCGAGCAACGATATTTATACTAGAGATAGGGAGCCTCAAAATTGAGGCAGACAAATGTGCATAATTGTCTTAATTTCATTTAGTCGAATGAAGGTATTTAAGCACATAATACATAAATATTTTCTACAATGTTTCGTTGTGTGTTTACTAAATGTTAAAACTATATTTACATAAATATATAATGTAAGTAAATACAAAATTGAGCATGTGTGCGCTCAGTGGAGTCGCTAAATTCAGATCACTTTTTGCGGTGATTTTGTAGGCATGTTACATATCTAATTGGTTTCGAGAATTTCAGATGTTAGCTTTTTAAGACTTAATAAAAAGTGGGGTGCTATACGCGTATGTATATGTCTGTTTAAGACGTCTTACCTCCCAATCAGATAAATCGACTTGGACGCGTTTACTTAATCACTTTCACATTCATTAATAGTAGGTAACAGTTATCAATTACTAGTAGTAATTACAGAATAAAACTTGCATAACAGTATTATTGCATATTAAAAATTGCATAAATATTGTCCCTCGGTATCAGTCGAGTGAACTCGTAAAGTACATACATTTTAAAGCAATTAAATAACTAATTGAGATAAAGTTTCAGATGAGGAATAAATTCAGTAACGCAAGTAGTTGGTATGTGCATAGGAGCCTTTTGCATTTGTAAGATCATTTTGATTTTTCATGCATTCACATGCAAATAATGAAGTCGGTAACCGTGAATCGTGAACAAATTACGCAGCAGCAATGAATCACGTATGATAACGTTTCAAACTGTTTGCAGATGAAAATTCCAATCACTCATTAAAAATGATAAAGATGGTGTTGTAAAATGACTCATTTATAGTAAACTAGCGGACGCCCGCGACTTCGTCCGCGTGGAATTTAGTTTTTCACAAATACCTGGGAAATCATGGATTTTCCGGGATAAAAAGTAGTCTATGTGTAAATCCATGCTATAATTTATCTCAATACCAAATTTCAGTTAATTCGGTTCAGTAGTTGAGGCGTGAAAGAGTAACAAACATTCATATCATCAAAATCATCAGTTTTTGCAAATCTCGGGAAACCATGGATTTTTTCGGGATAAAAAGTAGCCTATGTGTTAATCCAGAGTAAAATCTATTTCCATTTCAAATTTCAGCTAAATCGCTTTAGTAGTAGCGGCGTTATAGAGTAACTAACATCAAAACATCCAAACATTTAAACATCCGTACAAACTTTCGCGTTTATTAGTATGATTGTATTTGAATTTATTTACTACTAACAGACGCTAACGTAATTCCCGTTCCAATGGAAATACGGGGATAAAATATGGCTTAAGATACTAACAGAAAATGTGGCTTTCTATTGGTTAAAGAACTTTCAAAATCGGTTCAGTAAATCCACATATTGCCCCCTTACAACCGTATTAACTTTATATTACTCGTACCAATAAAAGAAGTAGAGATTGAGATTTGTTTCAACCGATGTTTTTACATACTTGTTTGTCTTACAACGCCACTAAATAAATCGTATAAAATTAACGAGAACAAAACAATAGACGCAACTATAGCAATAAGTCTATAACCAGGCGTGGGATCTTTAAAATTATAACACAGTCCATGATATGTCCTCCCTTTCTCTACACACATAGATCCTGGACTTCCTATTGCATATATTGATTCTTCAGAATCACATCTAGACTGAGTTTCGTCAACGAACGTGTATTTGGCAACTAAACGAGCAGTCATACTTTTCGTACCGTTACTCCAATCCCTTATTTGTTTCCGCACCCAATCTTCTTTATACAGTTTAGTTAAGCTATCCACACCCCAGTGAGACTTGGTACTTGCAACTGTAGCACGTACAATACTTTTGCTAGCCGCAGCAGGTGAAGCAGTTCTCGAAGAGAACTTTATTATAGTGCGCCATTTTATTCCTAACGATGCTAAATATTCAAGATCTGTTATATTTTCATTATTACGGATGTATTCAATGTCTTTGTGCGCTAATAGGCCACAATATAATTTGGTCTCCAGATAGAATGGAGCACCCGGTGAAAAATTACAAACAACTCTGATATCACCATTGGATCTTTCACCGTACGCGCAGCCAATTTTAGTTGTTTTGGCCCAAATTAATTGGACTGTATTGAAAGTGGATACCGTACTTCGACCACATCGAACATCTCGCTCAGTTAAATGTTTTCCTGCACTAGAAAACCAAATGTGGATGCAACCAATAATTGGATATACGTAGCATTCAGGCCGGGGTGTACTGAGAAAGAAAGAAAATAGAATTTAATGTGATGAAAAATCTAATGAAATCAAGAAGTCGAGAATATATGACCTCAAATTACCATTTAAAAAAACTCTTTGAATTTTTCGGACAACAGTATTTTGCGTATTTAGTACACTCTAAGTGAGCTACTAAATTTTCATCGAGAGCCGAACACGGAGCTGAACCTGGCAGGCATTGGCGTAACCACGCTTGAGCCATTTCTTCTAAATCATAATCATATGTTATTTGTTTCATGTTTGCAGCAGAAGGTAGATGGGAGTACCTCTTTGATACGCCATTTGCGATATGATTTCGCATAGTATTAATTGTGTTTACTACTGCAGCTTGGTCTAAAATACTTGGCACGTGCACTTTGTACTCCTTATCGCATATATTTGAGATAACTATCTTCGGAAATAAACAAAGGGTATGGTCGCCGTAACATGGTTCAACTTCACACCATTTATTAACAACACGCGATATCGGCGGTTCCACTGGTTTATAGTTAGTTAGTTTTTCAATCGTGGTTTCTTTTACGTTAACCAAATTTCCCCCATGAATGAGAAAAATGTTTTCCTTTTTCTTTTTCGATCCTAATTCTCCATACAAGATAGGCAATTCCCAACACGGAAAATCTTGTGGAACATACCAAGTGTTATTAAATGTTTGTCTGTTATAAATAATATTGATGTCTTGATTTACGGCAGGTTCCAAATTATAAAATTTTCCGAACGGAGTGTCAGTTTCAGTTTTGTTTGGAGGACTTGCCAACTTTTCTTCTACAATTTGTTGTCGTAATAGTAGTGAACCAATTTCATCTGTATCATTGCTGTATTTGTAATCATATTCATCAAATGAGTTTAAATTTAACGACAAAGTAGACTGGGTAGAAATTTGTTTACATTTTGTTGTTAAAAGATTTGTATGATTGCCGCCTACTGATAATTTAATTTTTTCTTTTGCTGCAACTGTTAATCCAAGGTGTGGTGCAACGTTATACGATAATATCATTTCATCTTCCACCTCATCGTCAGCTTTTTTTAAATCATTAAACAAACTTTTACTGCTAGAGACATTGGCTTTAGTTAAATGGTGGTTTTCCAATGTTCTACGAGCATCCGATGAATTAGTTACAGCGTGCGGCGTATCCGACGTATCATCTTGATCAATAAAATAATCTACATCAATATTCATAGAGTGAGTTATTAACGCGAGTAATATTAACGTTTCAATTATAAGAGACATTATTTAACAACCAAATCCGAGGCACGACCACCTTGAAATTGGATGACAATAAGTACTTAGTATAAGTAAGAAAATAATACGAGCTTATTTCAAAAATGTATGCATATTAGTCAAATCTTCTCAAACTACATTCAATGACACGGAATATTATGATGAAATTTTTAAAAAAAAACTCCGGAGTCAAGATTCGAATAGCGGTCGTGCACCGACGCATGCGTAATGTGAACAAGTGTGGGCGTTGAAGAAGTGACTCATCGTGACAAAACAATGGACAGGATTGAATATCATAACGTAAATAGTTATACACAATTAAAATTTATATATTGTTCATTCACAAGTTACAACGAAAACATTCATAATAATTATATTTTCATAGTTGAATAGTTTTTGAGAGCCGTGATAGCCAAGTGGATATGACCTCTGCCTCCGATTCCGGAAGGTGTGGAATCGAATCCGGTCTGGGGCATCCACCTCCAAATTTTCACTTGTGTGCATTTTAAGAAATTAAATATTACGTGTTTCAAACGGTGCAGGAAAAAACATCGTTAGGAAACCTGCATACCAGAATTTTCTTAATTCTGTGCGTGTGTAAAGTCTGCCAATCCGCATTGGGCCAGCATGGTGGACTATAACCTAACCACTCTCATTCTGAGAGGACACTTGAGCTCAGCAGTGAGCCGAATATAGATTGATAATGAGGAATTAAATAGTTTTGAACTAGATAGTATAATATACACGTATCTTTGTAATAACGTTTAGTTGTTATAATATGGTCATGTAAAAACTTAAATAATTACAACAGCTGTTTCCTTTAAGTTCTAATTCTCTCAGGGCTCATTTTGAATGACCTTTCTCGCGCCGCTTGATACCACGTTGAATTCAATGTCGAATACGGTCTGTTTAGTAATACACTGTTACGAAACACAAGTTTCTAGCTTGACGAAATAAAAGATATTTTTGGTGATCAGGGCCAGACCTCCTAGGAGGCTAACAGGTCTGACCCTGTAGCGGGCTACCACCAGATTCCCCTCCTTAACAGTTCCCACGCTGCTTCTGAGAGGGTTTCCGAATTACCATGCTCTCCGATGCACAAGGTGTCACCATAACTTATTGACTTCGGACTGATACTGACAATTTTTTTGGAAGATAACACTCTATCTTTCATATCCCGACCTCGATTCCAGATCCGAATCTATATAGGCTATCCATATAATTTACCACATTGGATCAACTAAGCATTTAGAGCTTTATGTAATCACTTGTAACTCATTAATTGTAAGCAATATCTCTAGTTAAAACAAGGAATGTCCTAAGATGTTCGTGGTTAATTTTACCACGCTACTTACATCACTATAGACATACCTATCTATAGCACTAAACCCTATAAAGTATTTTTATATGGATACAATACACTGGATTACGTAATATTTGTAACAAAACAATTAAATTCTCAAACAATAGAATCCAAAATTAAAATTACTAATTTGTTAAAAACCTTGAAAAATCGAAAACAAAGTTTAAATATTGTTTTGACCGAACTGCTCGCAGATGTTTTTTTTCCTTGACGTAATCGTAATTATCATTATCATGGCAAATCGGAAAAAAACAAAGTAATACTTGACAGAACAAGTCCACCAACCAGCTGGCCTATTCACTAATTGGTCTTCATTAAAAAAGTATTGAAATAAACATTAAATTAACTGAGAAGTTTCATTAACCTATTGTAGGATATCCACAAAGCGTGACCAGTAGGCACCGGATAACATTTGTTACATAAAATCTCAATTTCGTATATGTCAACTAACAAACGCCAAAGTTAGTGAATTAGCCTACTGATGTCAAGTGGAAAACCTATAATGTAACATCACATCTACTTAAGATAACATAACATATTCGCAAGATATGCTAGGAACATGTCTCATATTGTTCCTGCACCCTTTATCATGAGATATGTGTGTTAAGCTTTACATATCTGTATTACACCAGCATCCTTTAGACTAGAACACTGTAATGTTGCTTAGCGGCAGAAATAATTATGGCAGTAGAACTTTCCCAGTCGAGTCTGTCACCAAGAGCTCTATTACCTTTAACATTTCTATTTATTTATTTTCAGGGGTCTCCTCGCTACAATGTTACCAGTGCCTCATCAATCCGCCCCTTGGCCAGTACTACAACACAACAAAAAATCTCTGCGTCCACTTCGACTATACCGAGAGATTTATCGTGGACTGCCCATTTTCTACAATGTGTATGAAACAGGAGTTTCATCTCGACATACAGAATGGGGGTAAGTTTATCCAGAATTTTAAAAGCATATGGGTAAATTAAGAAGGTTAAACTTAATCCAAATTTAAGTAAAATATAAGTATAAAATGGTTAGTGTCAACAAACAAACAATATATATGTGTGAGTAAGTAAACAAAGTACCTACTCGTATGAAACGCGATGATATAATTGTACTATTGTTACTCCTACCATATGATATATCAAAAGCTTTGGGTGAAAATTATTAAATTCTAATACTATAATAATTTCATTATCACACCTACTTACTTACAAACTTACACACAACTTACAAACTTACACACAATAGCTTCCTATAAAATGGAAAAACCTGATCTAGTATTTATAGAACTAGACAAATGAATCACCTAAACACAAAATTAAATAATTATATCTCAAATACAAGTCTGATAATATTTTTTCAAGACAGTCAGAACGTGTTGATGCCAAACAAACAAGGGCAATGGTAAGACAAGGCCAAATGCAAATAATATAATTAATAACATGCAATATTTAACGTGGCGTGTCGTTTATTTGTCAAACATTGAGTTTGGCTTTCGAGTAGATTCATAAAGATTTCGTGATATTTTATAATTTAATTTTAAAAAATTGGACGAGAAAACAAAGAAAAGAGTCAAAAAGAAGCCTCTTTGACTCAAGAATGCTATTATATCTTTATATATCTTTTTAGACTTTAACGATACGATAGCCACCGCGGCAGTATGAGACAAACAATAAAATTGTAACATTTTTATTTTTTAAGGATCATCTGCTGAAATCCTTGTCAGCTCTTCTAGTCGGTTTAGAATCTATTTACTATCAATCATTGCTCAACTTAAATTAACTTTCAAAAGATCTTAAATCAATCAATTTGATTTAATTTCGTGTTCAGAAGAATCAATCTCAGAAGTCAGTTTGTAAACATTTGATGAATTTTAGTTTGATATTACATCAAACTAAAAGTCATTATATCTGATGATATATTATTATCTCGATGGTTAAGACAAGTGAAAATAATCTTAACAAAGGCCAAGCAAAAATTGTCTGCGACGTCAAACTTGTTGTATCAGATGTTGGTCAAGGCAAATAGCTATTATTTATATTTATCGAAATAAATTTTAATGTATTTAACTATAGTAATTTTAAATCTGAATTGAGATAAGTGTAGGTAATATACCTGTCATGTTGTTTCTATGAACAAATACTAATGTTAACGGCTTTTTATTTTAGCAATTTAGATCTGATTTTGGTAACTTGAATTTTTACTGCAGCAATCTTAATTTTTAACGCAATTTATAACTTCTTTCCACTTGAATATGGAATAGGTTATTATATAAAAAAAACACCAATAATGAACCCGTTTTTTTTAAAAAAACCAGTAAAGTTATTAGAGCTCGAATTAGTTATTATCAATTAAAATTTTTAATTACCAAAAAATATAATTAAAGAATTCTGAAATTACTTTTAAAACTTTCTTTTTATTTCAGTGAGAATAACGGGCGTCCTACTGGATTGTGCAAATCAGAAAAACGAGTACCACGATTATAAGAATGGCAAATGGTCTCCAAAGATGGAAATCTTGGAGCCTTACGAAGAAGGCTGTTCGGAAGTAGATGACAAGGGAGAACGAACAACACCTACTAAGTAAATATAAACATTACATTTCAACAAATATATTCTAAGAGGAGCTTATGCTCAACAGACGATGATCAACTAATATATAAATGCATGAATAACTTTTAAATGTCAAGGACATGTTTATTCTACAATGTTCAATTGCAAATCTTATACAAACGAGTACATACATACATATTATCACACCTCATTTCCGTAGGGATAGGCAAAGACTACGTTCTCCACTTGCTACGATTCTTGTACATCTCCCTTTTTTCTTCCATTCTCATCAATTCTTTCATACAAGCTCGTCGGTTTAGGGTACTCTTAACCTGGCTTTTAGTGACAATGTTTTCGATTTGGTTTAGGAATGTTTACATTGGCCTTTACCTTCCAAATTTCTATTCGCTTATGAATTCTTATATTGGTATCCTTTCATTCATCCTCTCTACGTGTTCATTGACTTTCCAAATATATTGTAGAGTAAACATCTCTTAAGGATGCTCCGGTTTTACAATGACACGTAAATAAATGATCTTTGCCGGATCTGAGGTTGCCGCTTAAATTCGACGATTTTCCGTGAAGAATAGCATAATAAATGCATTATTCAATGATCATAAATCAAAATAAAAAAGGTTGCTGTTACTACTAAGAAACCAATTTTAAGTTTGTTTATTTTACGAGTGTCATACCTACTTAATATAACCGCTTCTTATTCGCATCGACAACGACTGTTTGAAATTGAAAGTCCAAGGTCAGACATAAAAAGTGGGGTTTATTATTAATATCGATACAGAGAAACAAGTTCCTCGTACGCGCAATATAGGTTAAAGTGAAAGGGAAGTGTCTGGTCGAACGAAGGGTTGAAAGTCGAAATTAAAAATATAACTAGCTTACAAGCTTTAACAGCGCTTATACTCGTATGGCCTGAATTTAAAATAGCCAAGACACCGTTACTTGGTATATTCGGTAGTAGTATAAAATTAAATTGAAGTTATAAAAACTCGTGTTTATGTTTTGTATTTCCAATATAATTTTCTTTCGTATAAGTAAGCCTGTAATATTTGCCTGATATCCTAATTATTTTTTTTGTAATAAATGTATTAATTGCTAATTAAATTCAGTAGAATCTTGCAGTTGTCGTTGTCTATACTACTTTATTTATATAATATGCTCAGTGATTATTGTCAGTTAAGCAAACTAAAAAATAAGGAGTATTAAATATCTGACGTAAATACGTGTAACAAACAAAAAAAGGATTTCCATTAAAATTAGATATAAAAATGTGAAATTTAAACCGCAACTTTACTTATTGATTCTAAGTTATGATTCTGTATTTTCGTACCTAGTACAGTATTCTTTTTTATATACAAACTGAATTTACTATAATATTCAACATGAATGTATTTATTTCAGATACTGCTATTGTCGGAGTAACCTCTGCAACTCGTCACCCAACTCGAACCACGAAGGCTACACTGACATCATGGGCGTCATAATGGTGTTCAACCTCATGAAATACATTAACAGCCTTAGGTAGTATTTAGTACATAGTTACCGTTATTAGGAAATTTTCGGTAATTAGTACAATTTGTTTCGCCATGACTAGGTAATATATTTACTATAACTATGACTGTATTGAAAAGTGAAACATTGAAACTGTGTATTTCGGTTTTAAGACCTAAGCAACGTGGTTACATGAAAACTGTTACGCTGTGTTTATAACTAGTAAGTGAATATGTAGAATATTGATAGTAGCACCTTTTCGGAAGCTCATTATGAATAGCAAGTAATTGGTTTATTTCTTCTATTTTTCGCGAAAAACCGACGAATTCAAGACCTCATCTACGAGTATTCGAGGATTCGTCAAATTTTCGTGGATAATAGCAAAATAAATCAATTACGCACTAAATATGAAAAACTAAATACCTGAAAGAATTTAGATTAATCGGTTGAAGCTTACTATTGTGTTAGTGATAGAATTAATTAATTAGAAATGTAACTAATTTAAGTTGACTAAACTAAAAATTACTATGTGTATGTTGCGAATTGACTAAGTTTTCTTTAATTTACACTCAAGTTAGTGCTTACTTCGTCCCTATCTAACACCAGCCACTCACGATCAATAATTGTACTACCAAGTCTGCAGCTGGAATGTAAGGATATAAAAGTGAACAACTAAAATAATATCGAAACCATAGCCATGTTTTGATAATTTTGTCATTTTCTAATGCCTAAGCGCACTGTAGACTTGATGATGTACTTGATTGTATGTAGCCAGCTTAATGCTAATTAACGTGGCAAGCTAAATCGGTCAACAAGCGCATGGCAACCAGCTGCGTACCTCATTAACTGAACAGCTTGTTGCCATGGGCAACGACTCATTTCAGCTTCATCCAACCGTTTCTTGTTATGTTCCGTCCGTATTTCGTAGTCTAGTTTTGAAATAAGAGAACCTCATCTATTTAATCCCTAAATCTGTTAAAACTATACATATCTAGATGAAGCATAGTTGGTTTAGTTTAAAAATATACATACAACTCTAAAAAATGGCTGTAATGATTATGATAGTTGATTTTTTGTATTTGTGTTCTGCTCTGCTGGAAAATTTTAGTAAAATATGAAATTATGGAATGTCTTTTTTGATAAATTCTGGATCACTTTCAGTCTAATACTACGCAAGGAAAGTTATCAAAGTTCCGGATAGGTCACACGGATGCGCTTGTCTTTAAACTATAAAGCAGAAAACCGAACATAGAACCTCCTATTTGGAAGTCGGTTAAAAATATAAAACATTTGTAAACAGTTGCATGTTACAGAGTAGCCAGCTTACGTAGTTCTTGATGCAATCATTGCGTCCGCCAGTGAACACTGCTTTCGACTGTACTCGTATTTATTGTATTGCAGTTAACGCTCTGAATTATCGCCAAAAGCGTAATACAATATACCTACCACTCGAAATCAAAGTTACGTCATTTTTAATCGTACCTACGAACTTGTTTGTAATCAGAGATTTATTTGGATCTGTTTGTTTGGAACTAATTAGCAGAATCCCGTTGTTTCATTGTCCGACCTTTTGTGCATTTCTTATGTCTATGTTACTCCCTAATAATAAAGCTTGCAATTGATGAAAAAAAAAATCAATAGGTCCATTAGTTTTAAGGTGCTGTTAGACATGAGCATTCACTTGTAATGAGCATTCGTGCGAATGTTACATCACAGAAAAATACGAAAGCATTTTAGCGAGCATTCTAGCAAGCAGATTTGCGTGGTACGGAAATATCGAATAGAGCGTTCGCTAGAATTTTCATGATGTTCGTAGCAATATTTGGCTCTATGCTTGGCTCGGCTCGTTGTTCAGTTCGATAAATATAAAACGGCGAATGCTCGATGCTCTGTTTCAAGTGAATTCTCAAATCTAGCAGCACCTTTAGAGCCTATTCAACGCAAACAAACAATCAAATGTTTTTTCCTTATATCCTATAGTAATATTATAAAGCAAAGTTTTGTAGGTAATCTCTATATCAGCTGAATCGAGTTCTTTTACCTATTTTAGTGAATCCGCGGGCGTCGGCTAGTATTATATATACCATAGTATATTCTATAGAAAATATTATAGTCCTAGCAACATCCCACGTTTAACCCGCTTTTCGCGTAGATCCAGTTCCTTTTGTATCTTAAGATAAAAATCTGTCTATCTATTTGCCATTAATTTTTATTCAGCCGTTCGGCAGTTATAAATTGTATTACGATTACGAGTACGATTACTTACATGTTTGCCATATTTCCTTATAAGGCAATTATGAAGAAAAAAAAAGGTTAAATAGGTTTGCATTGAATAGGAACTTGTGTTATTGGCGATACCTACTACGGATATTGGCGTCATTTGGCTGTACAGATTTGAATTTAGTTTTTTATAGATGAGTTTCATATAGGATCATTGCAAATAAATGAGCTTCTTATCATTAAGATCACTGAATATATTTAATGATCATAAGATCTTTTCACTTACGTAATTTGTGTTCTTAGTTTGGCATTGCAAAATAACCTTCATATTTTAGTTCTTAAATTAAGTATACTTCCTTCATATTTCGTTTCTTAAATTAAGTATACTTAGTGTGATGTAAGACATTGAAAAGTCATTAATTATATTATATGTTTTGTAATAATTAAGTTGGCAAGCGAATATGTGATATTGCATTAGTCCTTAGGTAATTTTAAAATGATTTAGCTCCTATTTACAATAAATTATGTATCATATTTTCACTCATCATTCCACTAAGATTCCAAAAAAAATTTTGTAATTTATGGATCTGTCTATGGTTTATTTTTATTAAATTAGTAATTAGAGAATAAGATTATCAGTGCCTTAGCAAAATGTATATAACTACGCACTATGGAAAAGGATGTATGCGTGATATTATGTCTACTTTTTATTATAGTTTTCATTATTAATTATAATCTCTTTTTTAACTACGATGTGAATGTTTTAATTTTCATTTGAAAAACAATTTCTGTAGCAGTTTATTATAGAGGTGGATTTACGCTACACCTTCTAGTATAGTATTTTTTTCACCAAATCAAACATGTTACGCAGGGTCTGCTAGGTTATTTGCTAACTCGGTATCTATCAGATTATATAGTCAACCGAGGATGATTCACACTAGTACGTTTTACATTGCAATTATATTAAGTGATACAATAAATATATATTTCGTAGCACTATGTAGCTACGTGTCTATGGACACGATTAAATAACTTACAAATTTATTGGGAATTTCAATCGGGAATGCAATCGGACTTTCCGTGCTTACCCCACGTTCATGGGTACCTACCTAGTTACCTACCGGTTAATTAAACTGTCAGAATACAGACAAACTCTATCTATGTCAAGTTTTACGTAGATTGCGTCTTTACCAAACGTAAGATCGCAATGAAGCGGCAAATCGCATTTAAATAAATAAATAAATTTTATCATTTATTATTATATTCATAAAATTAGCATATATATTATGTCGTGATAATCAACCATTATAATTAAGTATTATTGTTTATTGAAGGTGTAGCGTTAACCATTGTTATAATAACTGCGTATTTTTTAAAGAGTAATTACTACTACAAGAACTAATAAAAACATACCAAGCGAATACTAGACTTATTTCCTTAACTCCTTAGAGAGCCTACAGTGAAGACAGAGATAGTTAAGACAACAGATTAAAATACATCGCAGGTAAATACATTCCCATTTACTGAGCAGGAATTTGCTTAATTAGCTTATCCCAGCATTTCACACGGAATTTAAATAGCCCGCCATCAATTTGAAAAGTGCTATATTATGAGTAATTCAGACATTCACACTAATTCCGAACGCCACTTAAATGTCTAATTGTCTAGCTATGCAAAGCAGTGCTTAAGAAGCAAGATTTTCCTGAACAAGGGTAAGGAGTCAGGACCTGTGTCCTGTGAGTCAGGTAGGTATAAGGGTAGAGGCTAGAGAGTCGCTTTGGTTTGCGTTTCTATTTCGTGTAACTTATTTAGGTACCTAACCTAATACCTATCTTGACCTAAATGGAAAATTATTACCTTTTAAATGAAGGAACATCGAAATAATTGAAACCAGCGAGTGGCGTGACATTCGTGTAGGCACGAAAAGTGACGCTCCCATGTAAAAATCAATATTGTTATGTCAAGGTTAATAATAAACCGGATATTTTTTTTAATAAAACTACCACAAAACTAAGAAGCTCTAAAGTAGATATTAATGTCAATTTTCCAAGATATTTTTTATTTTGAATTTATGCAAATATCTAGACATTTAATTTCAATCATTTGAGGAGAACAATCGTATTTAAACATAGCAAGCGAAAAACACGACTCACGAAATGATGCCTTCAGTAGCGAATTTACCAGCAGACCAAGTAGGCTGGAGCCTAATAGGCAGATTTTAGGGGGCCGCAAATTTGAGTCAAAAATTTTCGTCTTACAGAAATAAAGAAAAACATGATTTGCATAGAGAATACAAGGCTTGGTTTTTGTGAAACTCTAACGTCTGCATTGTTACAGAGCACCAGCACCTGTAGGTTTATGAACAATTACTAATACCCTCTGTAAAATATATATTACATGCAGGTACTATGTACCTACTTATAGCCTACTGGCGTCAAATTTGTAAATCCTCTTCTGGATGGCTGGTGACTCAGTCTCATATGCCTGTTGACAATTAGGTATATACCAAATACCCATATCTTTTAGATTTTCGATATTTATTTACTGGCGGACACACAAGTCTTCGACACTTCCACGCTTGTACGACTGTACATATATGTTTTCTGTGACGGTGCTACGTCAACTCCATAACATCAATGCCTTCGCCTTAATGAGTTACGAGAGCAAAGGTTCTACTGATCATTTCTGCGAGGCAAAAAAAGGGTTGTGATATAAGCCGTGATAGCCTAGTGAGTGTGTCCTCTGTTTTCGATTCGAAAGGCGTATGTTCAAATCCGGTCAAGGACCTCCAACTTTTCAGTTATGTGCATTTTAAGAAATTAAATATCACGTGTCTTTAACGGTGAAGGAAAACATCGCGAGGAAAGATGCACACCTGAGAGTTTTCTATATTGTCTACGTGTGTGAAGTCTGCCATCACATTGGGCCAGCGTGGTAAACTATTATCCTAACCCCTCTCATTCTGAGAAGACACTCGTGCTTAACAGTGAGCGAATATGTGTTGTTAATGATGATGATGATGATGACATTCAGTTAATGCCCAAAAACTTCAAGACATTAACAATCATTGAATAGCAATGTTATGTTGATCTGTGAAATGTATTGATATATGTATTTAGTAAAGATAATGTTAAATAAATATTATACCAAGAGACATGTTTAATTATTACATTGTAACCACGCAGATAAACGCGTGTGCCATATAAAAATTGCCAGATCATATTATTGTACGCATTTTATCACCAGGAGTAAAGGATGTGGCGTTGATATCGAGTGCAATGCTTTGTAACAAGTGGATATATAGTGAATAAAAAACCTAGACGATTGCTATAGCGAATATTTTATGTACCTATGATTACATCACAATCATCACCGCATTTCTTACTATCTACTACAGGGCCAGAGCTCCTTTTTTACCAGGGCTCCTAAAGGAGGCGATATGGATCTTAGACCCACCACACTGCTCCGATGCGGATTGGTGGACTCAGTGTGATAATGTCTCAAAACGGCAGACGTCTACCGATCCTGACTGACTTAAGGACTTATTTTATCTACCGTAATCAGTGGAC
Source organism: Bicyclus anynana (assembly GCF_947172395.1). NCBI lineage: Eukaryota > Metazoa > Arthropoda > Insecta > Lepidoptera > Nymphalidae > Bicyclus > Bicyclus anynana. The sequence goes on from NC_069090.1 coordinate 10,481,028, forward strand.
GCCTACCATTAACGACCACTATCAGATTTTAATGACAACTAGCGGACCTTAGCGGAGCTTCGCTTTGTCTTATGTGCACTTCTTTCCTATCCCTACCCTACACTACCCTACACTACCCTACACTACCCTACCCTAACCCCTACCCAACCCTACCAGTGTGAATAGGTGAGCCCGTTCTTGAGTTATAAAATTACAACGAAAGGAGGCATTGATTTTTATACAATTTTTATTTTTATATATAGATTTATTTTTATATATAGACGACCGGGCTTAAGCTAGGCGTCCACTGATCCGCATCAAACGAATTTTAGTATTCTTTGCATAGAAATTTGCGCCCACTGCGAAAGTTTCCTATGAAAAAAGAAAAGATCCAGTATTCGCCCGAACAAGGATTCGAACCCAGGACCTCAGCCACAAGCAAAACGAGGCAGTCACACAAAATAGAAAATGTTTTTAATTTTATGTAAGCACACGAATGTTAAATAACAAATAACAATAGAGAGCTCGAACACCTAAAAATAATCTGTAGCGAAAAAAAAACAGTACTCAGTGAATCTATTTAAGTATTTCTACTAATTTAATTGAGCCAACTAGCACCTGCCCAGTGTGTCACTAGAAAGAATCATTTAGAAATCTCAGAACGCATAACGGAACTACGAAAACTATTCCGTATTCGTCAATAATTATCATTCTATTAACACAAATCGTGAAATGACCAGTGATACTTATCCACAAAATGTAGAGTGAGAAGTGGTTAAGTAAATACAATAAAAACTATAGTTTTCGTGCTTGAGATGTGATATTATCAGCGTATCATAGAAGGTTGATAAAAAGCGAAACAATAAAAAACGAGATCCATAACTACTTGTAAGTCGTATCAATACATATAAAAAATGAGGTTTCTGTTTGTGATTTCAAGATAAATTTGTTCTGAAGTGATTCTACACGACATTAAACCATTAAACCACAATCAAGTTTTGCTAATTTTTTGTCTGTCTGTCTGTTTGTTCAGGCTAATCTGTGGAATGGCTGAACCGATTTTAATATCACATTCACTAGAAGGCAGCTGAGCAACATATACAATACAAATACAAATACAAATAGCCTTTATTACTGATAAGATACATTTCATAATTATTATTAGTATTTTACATTTCATTATAATCATCATCATAATTTATAATTTAGCAAAGTAATACCCATAATGTAATTAATACTTATTTCATGCATTTAATTTTGAAGTTATTAATATTATTTTATATAGTTATTTTATAAATCAATTTATTCTACTCTTCGACATCGGTATCAGAATTATCAATTTGCCTTTTGGCATAGGCCTCCCCTAGGCTTTTCCATGTATCTCTGTTTGCAGCTTTTCTTTGCCATGTTGTTCCAGCTACCTTTCTGATATCGTCCTCCCATCTTATTTTTTGTCGTCCTTTCTTCCTTTTTCCATCTCGAGGGTACCATTCAGTAACGTTCTTTGTCCATTTTTCCTTTTTATTTCTTATCATGTGGCCCACCCAATTCCATTTAAGCTTTTTCACTGTGTAAGTGACATCTGTGACTTTTGTCTTACTTCTTATATTTTTAAGTTTAATTTTATCTTTTAACTTGAAGTTTAGAATGCTTCTCTCCATTTTGTTCTGACACACTCTGAGTGCTCCACCCTGCTTGCTAGTAAGGGCCCAGGTTTGTGCTCCGTAGGTTAAACATGGTAATATGCAGGAGTTGAACACTGTAGTCTTGTCTTTAAGGGGTATCTGTGGGTTCTTCATTACTTCCTTTAAAGACCAGAATCTTTTCCAAGCTTTATTTATTCTGATGTTTATTTCTTTCTGCATTTGGTTTTCTGGTGCAATGATTTGCCCTAAGTATGTATATTCATCAACATATTCTATTTGATGTAGGTTTAATAAAATGGGTGTTTTAGTATTGTTTGTCATTAGTTTGGTTTTATCTAAATTCATAGTCAGACCCACATTTTTGCTTTCTCTTTCTAATTGCTGTAGCATAGTTTTTAAGCCTTCTTGGTTTTCGTTAATCACAATCAGGTCGTCTGCGAATCTAAGGTGGTTAAGCTTTTCGCCATTTACATTTATTCCAAATTCAGTCCAATTAATTTTTTTAAATATATACTCTAATACAGCCGAGAATAACTTTGGTGAAAGGGGGTCGCCTTGCCGTACTCCTTTTTTTATTTTGAAGGCAGCACCTTTCCTTTCAGTTTGAATTTTTGCAGTTGAGTCCTTGTATATGTTTTTTATTATTCTGATATATTTTGGATGTACTCCTTGAGAGTTTAAAGCGTCCCAAATATGTGCATGTGTTAAAGAATCGAATGCCTTACTGTAATCTACAAATGCCAAATAGTAAGTTTTCCCGTATTCATTGCTTTTTTGGATAATTTGTTTTATGACATGAATATGGTCCATTGTAGAGAAGTCGCTTCGGAATCCAGCCTGTTCTCTCGGTTGATTTTCGTCCAATACTGAGCTAATTCTGTTCAATATTATCTTCGCAAATACTTTATATAAATTGGAGATCAGGCTGATTGGCCTGTAGTTGTTTATTTCTGCCTTGTCGCCTTTCTTATGGAGCAATATTATGGTTGACGATGTCCATTGTTGTGGTATTATTTCTTTAGATATTATTTCGTTGTATTTATATGTTATATCTTTAATTATGTAGTCTAGGCACCCTTTTAGAATTTCATTTGTTATCCCATCATCTCCAGGAGCTTTGTAGTTTTTCTGGGACAATATTGCGGTTCTTACTTCGGCTTCTAATATAGGGAGAATATCTTCTTCGTCATTTCCTTGTAAATATTGAGTGTTTTTGTAGTCTACATCATCGTACAGTTTGCTATAAAATGTTGTTGCTATTTCCATAATTTCAGGTCGTTTTGTTTCTTTCCTGTCAGATGGCTTGCTTTTGATGTACGGAATCCAACAGGTATTCTCTCTCAATTCTTTCAGGGCTTTCTTTATTCCTCCCGATTTTTCGATGTGGTATTGGATAGATCTATTTCTAATCTGTTTCCTATGTGACCTAATTTTTTCATTTATTTGTTTGCTTAGCTGCGTTATTTGTGATCTATTTTGTTTTCTATTTCCCAATAGAGTTTTCCTGGCGTCAATGAGATGTCTGGCTTCCTGACCAATCTTATCTCTGTTGTTTTTCGAGATATGTAGTTTTCTAGAAACTTTTTGAAGCGCTTCCTCTAGTATATTATATTTTTCTTGTATACTTTCCTTCTTGTTGTAATTCAGAAAATTATCTTTCCATGTTACAAACAAGTTTTCTGGAACGGGGAGTGGAATTTGATGTGGTGTACTTCCTTTCTTGGTGTACTGTCTTCTCTTCTTTACCTCATTTATGTAGATTGCTCCTCTTACCATTCGGTGGTTTGTGTTGAAATTTAACTTATTAATTATGTTTATATCTTTGAAGAATTGTGGTTTATTAGATAACAGGAAATCTATTTCATTCTTCACATTTCCATCAGGAGACATCCAGGTCCATTTTTTATTTTTGTTTTTCTTATAAAAGCTATTTAGGATCTTTAGGTTATGTGCCTGGGCTAGACGTACTAGTCTTTGACCGTTATTATTTCTTTTTCCAGTGCTGAATCGACCTAGTATACTGTCTTCGTTTGTTAGTCTCTCACCTATCTGTCCATTGAAGTCCCCCATCAGGACAATTGCTTTGTGTGCACCTGCGAGGGTCCTTTCCAGGTTTTCGTAGAAGTTATCTTTTACGTCCTTAGATGCTACCTCTGTAGGTGCATATATTTGGATTATTGATATAGTTTCATACCCAGGCAGGTTAATATTTAGTTGTGCAATTCTTTCTGATATTCCAACGAAGGACTGTATATATTCACTGTAGCTTTTTTTAATAATGAAGCCGACACCGTGTAGGCCTGGTGTGTTTCCTATATGATAGAAAATGAAGTTTTCATGCTGTTCAATTTTTTCGCCCATTCTCCTCACTTCGCTTAGGCCAATAATGTCCCAATTTATAAAACCCAAGGCATATTCCAGTTCTTGTAGGGATTCGTCTGTTCTTAGGGTCCTGGTGTTAAGAGTTGAAATGTAAATGCTTTTTCTCTTATCTTGACTACATATTTTTCCTTTTTTATTGGTTTCATGTATAGTGTCGTGTTCGTTTGTGTTTTGCTTTTTAGGGGGGGGTGATCCTAGGGGGTTTTGGTCTCTTGCCCCACGGTGACCAGCCGGGTTGGGGTGCTTTTTCTTTTCCAGATGGTTTTTGTTTATTGTTGTTGCGTTTGTCCGGTTACCGATGCCTCGAGATTCCTATGCTTTTGGTTTACTTGTTTCTGTGAGAGAGTGGGATCTAGACCTCATATATGCGAATGGGTCAGTTCTGTGGAGTTTTGCAGGAGCTATTATGTTTTTGGCGTTACCTCCTGACCCGCTTTGACTTTGTTCTGTCGGTGATAAAGTGTTCTCCCTTTTTCTTTTTTCGTTTCCTTTTTGTTTTATTACAATTTTGTTATTTTTAATGTATGCATCGTTTCCTTTTTCCTTCTCTTGGTGTAATTCTTGTTGTAATTCTCTGCGTTATTGTAAAGTCTCTTTAGAAAAGTCTTCGGTAATGTATGTTGGTTCTGTCATTTTCTTTTTATTTTTAAGAATCTCGATTTTTTTGTTGTATGTTGTGAGGGTAATTACTATAGGCCTTATTTTTTCATTCGCCTGTCTTCCAATTCTGTGTAAATTGTTTATATCCGAATTATCAATTTTTATTCCCAAATTTCCAAGTAATCTTAAAATGCTGCTAAATAATTCAGTATAATTTTTTTCAGTCTCATTCAATCCATGAATTATAATGTTGTTCCTTTTGTTTGCATTTTCTAGAGAGTTTATTTTCCTGTTTAATACTTCAATTTCTAATTTTAGGATTTTATTTTCTTGAATTAATGGTTTTATTTTATCATCTATGGTCAACATAATTTTTTCTGTATTATCTTTTATCAGAGTGGCTTGTTTCTCCATTTCAAGTTTCATCATACTGTAGAGTGTGGATATTGACATTTCTTCAGCCATCGTTGTGCAGCAAGAGTAAATTAATTTAAGTGATTTTGCAGTGTATTTATTCTGTGCAGTTATAAAATCAAAGATTATATTATTCTCAACGAGAGAACAAAAACGTTTCGTAACTGCATAAATTGGAACGCAACTTTTCTTTGTTGTTCATAAGTTGGCTCCGAGGATATATTTTATTGGGAGACAGTATAATTTTTTATTTGCTATGACAACACTGAGTTCTTCTGTTATGTTGGTAATATGCGATCTATGACTTTCTGGTATTTGACAACTGTCAAAGTTAAAACGAGGTTATGTTTACCAATTAAATAGCTCTTGCTTCTTGTTATAATTGCAAAGTGCCACACAGTTTAATAACTTAACTTGCTTGCAAAGTATTCTTGTTTAGTATATTTCACTGTTTGATTGTTTTTGTTTCGTTTGCACTGAGTTTTTAATTATTTTTTTTCGGATAGCACTGACACACGTTTGCACTGTTTGAATGCCGGAACCGGAAACCGAGCAACATATAGACTACTTTTAATCAAAAACCGTTTGACGTAGAAAAATTAAATTTAGCAAGGAGGTACTTTGTACCTACTTATCAAAACGTCCGCTAAAAACGGCTTTTGTGATAGGGCCGGATTAAGGAGGTCTAAAGGCTCTCGTATGTCTGTATCCATAATTTTTCGCTACAAACTTTAATTTTGGCAGAGAAGTAATACTAGTAGTCTACTGAACTGAATACTGCAGCAAAATAATGACTAAAAACCACACAAAAGATTGTCAAAATATTAAACGTGGACGAAGACACGGGCGTCCGCTAGTATTCGTGTATGCGTACGAACAAAATCTGGCCGCCAAAAAGACAGACAGTGCCGCGTTGGCGCCATCATCGATCGCGTGATTCAGCACAGCGGCGCAAGCTTTAGAGCCTTTATTTCTTCGGTGTTTGGACATGTCCCGTTTCACTACTGGGCTTCCTTCCTGTGAATCATGAGCCTCGCAAAGAGATGCCGATGTCGGCTGGAGACCACATGGCATATGCGCCGCGAACGCGGGCGGGAGCGCCAGTGTGTTATGTAAATTACTCGTTCACTTTGTGTTTATTTACTAGTTCGATGCCGTATTGCTAAAGTATATCTTAACAAAACATATGGAGACTTTTGTGTGTCATTGAGTGGAATGTTTAATTCAAAAACATGGAGTTTTCGTTAGTACTCTTGGTGCTGACCGTGTTGTGGAAAAGTGAGTGATAACATTATTGATAAACATTGTAATCGTGTTCAGTCAATGACACTGACAGTGCGGACGTTAAATAACAATCGAATTAAAATTAACAAAAAAAAAATAATCAGCTTGCCTTTTTAAACAGCTATTAATATTCTGTGTGATACGAAAAGGAAACAAAGCCACACTGACCTCAGTGTTGCACATTGTTTTTTGAATGACAAAAATCATTGTCTTAAATCATTTCCTCTTTTGAATCATACGGTGGTAGGATGACCTAAAGTAACTAATAGTTTCTAAATTGAGTAAATTTTGTACATTTCGTAATTTTTAAATTTAGTAAATTTATAAGTGAACGTGGTTTAGTTTCCAAACGAACCAAATAAGGCAATTATATCGAAATCACAATAACAAGCTTTAATTTAAATCGAAATATATATATAAAAAAGTCGTGTTAGTTACACTATTTATAACTCAAGAACGGCTGGAACGATTTGGCTGAAAATTGGCGGAGCGGTAGCTCAGAACCAGGAGACGGACATATAGGGTAGGATATGGCTAGGATAGGGGAGGGTTTCACGCGGACGAAGTGGCGGGCGTTCACTAGTAGTGTTATAAGTGCGAAAGTTTGGATGGATGTTTCTTACTTTATCACGCCAGAAAGTCTTGAATAAATTCTTTAACAAATTAAATAAAATTTGACACAAAATATTATATTATCTGGAATTATATAATCTGGAATTATGGTGGTGAAAGTAGTTTAGTAGCAGTTATTATCTTTTTTGTCCGGAAAAAAACGACTAATTCTAAAAAGTGGTAACTCAATAATCTTAAGTGCTTTTAAAACGATATCCATCTTTAAATACACTGTTCTCACTTAACGAAATATGGTTCGCTAATTGGTTAAACGAGCAAATATTTAACAACTAATTAAATCCATTAAAACAAAAATACCTACAGTACATGTTTGTTTGCAATGGCCACTGGATGCTCGTAATACTAAGTGTAAAATTTGCTAACAATATAAAGTTCATCGCGAATGGACATTATAAGGCTAACGAACTTGCAGTAGGACGTGGTACTCATTAATCAGGTGTGAGGAAAAGTAGTTTTCCTGTCTGGTTTATGTCTATCTAACAGGTTACTGTTGTTTATTGTAAAATAATATTTGTTAATTGAAATCTCGCAAGAGTTTATGGTTAAGAGGCCGAAATCAAATACGAGAAATCTATAGGGTTCGATTCCCGTCCGTTGGACGCTTGGTTGGAGAAAAGAAAGTATATAATTACTTAAAAAAAAATTAAAAAATCAAAAACTATTACGTATTATATTATTAAAACTGAATTAGTAAACATTACAAAATTGTTAAGAGTTTGTGTAAAAATATAAACTGATTTATAAAGAATACAATCTCACAAACAATACAGTTGGTTAGATTTAATAGTTTAATCTATAAATTAGATTAGATCCCTAACTTAATTGGGTCAGCTAGGCCGCCAAGTAAATCCAGACTACATGGCAGCGAAATCATGGATAAAATCCAGTATTTTTGTAAATTTGGAACAGATCTTCAATAAAATTATCACTTTTGTCATTATCACCTGCTTTGGATCTACATACTCGTATTATACAGGGTGCTGGGGAGCATTTCCCATAACTTCAAGGTGACAAGTCCACTTATAGGAGCCCAGACTGCTTAACTATAATGATATTTATTAACTAGAAAATAAAAACTTTCATATAATTCCGACTATCCATGCAACACAGGCCTTTATTTATACTTGAGTTTTAAAGTTTGGCTACGTCATAATAAGGATGCGTTTATGGGAAACATTTAAAGATTACCAAAGAAATATTATTTACTTCGAAAATATTAAGTTCAGAACTTTGAACATGTGTCCTTTAAACATTTTTAATTAATTTTCGGTAAAAAATATAACCCCATAAATTATGGGAAATACACCTCAGCAAAATCGAATATATTTCCCGAACTAAAAATGTTTTTTTTTACGTAAAGAATTAGACCGTGTGAAAAGTCACGGGTGGTAAACTAAATATTTAGGCAAGCTAAGATAATTTTAAAGCTGTGACCACTCAACACGTGTTACCGTACCGTGTGCTTAAAACTGTGGTTAGTGGTTAGGTACTCTATATGTTTAGTTCCTCGATTGCGGGAGGTATTAATATTCATTATTTATGTTTTTGTGGAGGGGAGCTATCAGTGTTGGTATAAAGAGGATATTTGATGCCTTGAGCTAAGTTGTTTGTTAAGCAGCGTGGACACCGTCACGCTGCCATTCGCGTTAGTGATTCAGTGCAATAATGTTTTGTGTTATACGAGTAATTGTTGATCATAAATTGTGATCACACTAATCGCGAATAGGTACAGCAATGTAGAGATGCCTTTAACTTGCTTGTCAAACTTGACTTTTTCATCAAGCAATGCTTGAAAGACGTTAAATCATTAATTTCCAACCAACCAACCATTCGTTTCCAAGGCGTTTACTAAGCAACGTTCTTCTTCCCGTACAAATATAAATTGTAAAATTCAACAAATCCTTCTTGCCATAGAATAACCATAGATAAAATTTATAGAGATATAATTTTGGACACCTATAAATGGCAAAACCTGACTTTGCACTAGTGGCGTAACTACAGTGTGCTACATCTTTCGGTTTTTCATAAACACTAGAACATACATTCGTATATTACATCTCTGGGACGTGATAGTATTAATATGTATTATTATTTTTCGCTCCATTTAGAACGCACTCAACTAAGTTTTAATAATACTTATTAATTAGAAAAAAACTACTACGATAGACCAATGAATTAATAAGATTTAGCGTAGGTAGTGTAAGCATGAAATCAATTAATACCGCCTGTCGGTTGACCTACTATTATAAGGTCCTTGACACTATGAAATTATTCTTTGTGAGCCTTATTAGCATTCAACAACTACTGCCATGTGTTAAGTCCTCCCACTATCATGACTATTTTTATATCACATTGATATCGTTAGCTTGGTATGGATATATATTGTGGAGGAATGAAAGTTATATTACTAGAAAAATGTTGAATTTGCAAGTAGAAGGACACAAGAGGAGAGGAAGGCCAAAAAAAGAGATATGAAATATGATATGATAGAAAAGATGATGGTTGGATGTGCAAAGGGAGTGAATGATGAGTCGACGAGTAATAGAGACGAATGGAGAAGATTAACATATTTTGCCGAACCCTCTTAAATGGGATAAGATTAAGGAGATGATCATTGATATAACAAGAGTCAAATGCTTTATAGTACGCGCCAAACTTGGAATACGCTCTGAATACGAGGTATGCGGCTGCGCAGTATACAAAAACATATGCTAATAGCGGAATTATATAATTCGGCATATTGAAGAGCCTAGAAGTTGATAGTTTGTGCCTAGCTGCGAGCTTTATGATCTTAGAGTAATAATTTATGTATACCTACTTTGACTCTTAAGTTTATGATAATATGAAGTAGCTAGCAAATCATTATTATTAACATATTCTATTCTGATAGTAATCGTTAGAGTCCAATTTAGGTCTAAGCACCAAAACGCTCTCATAAGGAAGGAGTCCAAGCCCTGAAGTGTTTCATAAAGAAAGACTTATTTAGTTAGCATTTGTCACTTGCAATAACAGAACCTTACACTGCGCGTGTAAGTTCCGAGCCATGATAGGCCAGTGGATATGACCTCTGACTGCGAGTCCGGAGGTGTGGGTTCGAATCCGGTCTGAGGCATGCACCTTCAACTTTTCAGTTGTGTACATTTTAAGAAATTAAATATCACGTGTCTCAAACGGCAAAGGAAAAACATCGCGAGGAAACCAGCATACCAGAGAATTTTCTTAATTCTCTGCATGTGTGAAGTCTGCCAATCCGCATTGGTCCAGCGTGGTGGACTATCGGCCTAACCCCTCTCATTCTGAGAGGAGACTCAAGATCATAAGTGAGCTGAATATGGGTTGATCACACACACTGCGCGTAACTGCACTTACGATATTTCAAAAATTGTTTTTTTTGTTTTCTACAAAATAGCCCTTGACTAAGATCTCACCTGATGGTAAGTAATGATTCTAAGATAGAAGCGGGCTAACTTGTTAGGAGTAGGATGAAATCCACACTCCTTTAAATTTCTACACGACATTAGTTTTTTGACATTAATTTATTAAATTTCAGCCTCCTCGTGTGTTCTCTGTTACAAATGTCTTCCCGAAGACACAGGGAACAATGACAGAATCAACACATCGTGCGAGCACTTCGACGGCAGCGACAGATTCGTAGAGAACTGCACCAAGTCTACAATGTGCTCCAAACGAGTGAGCACGTTAACAAGCGTAGGAAAAGGATGTGAGTATATTAAGATTGACATGGATTGAGTATTGACTATGGATATAAGTGATCTGCCTGTCTGTTATATACGAATATATCGTGGTACTATAACATGAGTACGCATCGTTTTTGACGTGATAACGTCTTATAAATCGATGAAACACCGGCGGCACGCACAAAAAAGTGTCCCATTCCATTATTTGCTAAAATTAATGTGTCACGGTGGTTTTACTTTTGGGCTGATTTTCCTATGAATGACTTTTTCTTATAGGGTTACTGGTTGTCACGTAAAATTATCGTTTTACAGACAAACAATTTTTCATCGTATTGCACGTCTCAACAAATTTTAATGATGATGGTTACCGATTTTCCGTTTGTCTAAACTGTACCTATACTACTACTATACGCACTTATACATACTTAATACTATAAATGTGAAAGTAAGTTTGTATGTCTGTCTGTCGCTAAACTGATTTGGTTAAAAATGTTTATAGATATAAATTAAGAATAATATAGAGAATAATTGCTTTAACTGACACAAACAAAATTTATGGCTTGTATATTTTCTGTAGTCTCCATATTGTACATTGCATCTAGAAGTTAATCGAAATTTATTTTTAATAAAAAGGCGGTTGTTACCATCAACCTACTTACGTCGAACATGAAAGGATTACGCACTTTTTTAATTAAGTAAAATGCACTCGTTAGTCATCTCGCATCCGCCGCCATGTTTTATCTCCTTTATGGTATACACGCAAAAGACATAAATAAAAATCTTAGCAAAATTGCTTAAGATACCGTCATCGCATTTATTTAGAAGAAGAAGAAAAACATTGCACACAAAATAAATAAAAGAAAATATAGTTTGACTAATGTACATTAATTTTGGAATGTAATGTTAAATTAATTGTTTTATTGTGAATATATATATAGGTATTTCTTATGGAAACAACCAGAAAATATTATGTTGTACCGATAGTCTTAGCCTACATTATTCATCAGGCAAGATTGTTGTTAAGTACAAACCTATTATAATAACTATGAAAAATATGTATTAAACAATTAAGTATAAAGTACCGACAATTTGTTAAGATATTATGCAGGTTATATAAATATTACGACATACTCTACACGGTGCTAGCTGAATTCAACAATGTATTTTGTACAAAAATCAATATAACTTAAAATTAAAAAAACCGTAAAAATTCAGCTAATACTCGTATTGCGTTACTTTAGTATCACCCTGTAGAGTACTACAGTATATACTGTTTACGGGACATCCTGTATAGGCAACTTTAAAAAAATGACATAAATGACATCGTCAACGTCTTCAATAGTCGAATTGTATCTCTATCTAGGTCATATATTCTTACTAACCAAATAACTAAGTCTACGTAGGTATCAGAACCTAAAATAGCAATGTTCTCAATTCAACGTTTACCAAATCGTCGCATGTTAAAGTTTATACTCGTAGCGACGATGTCCTTTAAAAGGAGTCATTATGTGTCGTAATTTTGCGTTCGAAGAATGCCTTTAGGTCATATGCAGACCTGTAGGTACCTACTTATAAATTTTGTTAGGGATTTTACACAGAACAACAAAAATAATTAGTTGTTTGTTATTATTAGATTTATCAAAGTCTGCTTAATATTACCTAGATGCATGTTTCCTTTAATACTTGATCATATAAACACATACCTATGTTATTTATACTAATATTATAAAGCTGAAGAGTTTGTTTGTTTGTTTAATTGAACTCGCTATTCTCAGGAACTACTGGGCCGATTTGAAAAATTATTTCAGTGTTAGATAGCCCATTTATTGAGGAAGGCCATAGGCTATTATATTATCCCGGTATTCCTACGGAAATGGGAACCACGCGGGTGAAACCGCGCGGCGTCATCTAGTTCCCATATAAAATTGAAGTGCCTGTCTGTGTTATTTCCACGATATTTTTTTTTTCTTTCTGTTTGTTTGTCCGGGCTAATCTTTGAAACGGCTAAACGTATTTTAATGGAACTTCCAAAGATAGAGGAGCTTATTGAACAACATATAAGCTAAGTTTTATTCCCAAAAAATCCATAGATACCGCGGGATTTGCGACAAACTGAATTACACGCAAACGAAGCCGCGAACGTCTGCTAATGATCAATATATTATGTACGAAGAATTAAGTTTTATCGACAAAATATGCTTGTATTTATAATATTCCAAAATAATTTACAGAAGATATAGGAAACTATATACTTTATTATTTTGGTAATAGATTTTGTTTTTGACTGGCTACCTGCTTCTCCTTTAACGAAAATTTTTGTTTGTAAGTCCTACCAACACCTAATACTTAAAATGAACTTTACATAAAGTAAATATAATAAATGAATAAAAAAATATAAAAAATACTGTGTTGTACAGATTTGCAATGTGTTCCTAGCCTTAAGTCCCAGACAAACTAATCGCCCCATAAAACGAGCAATACATTAAGGCTTAGGCACCGCCTGTTCGATAGCTAGAATATTAATTTTATACTTTATTGAATAAGTGAGATCATAGGTATTCATTCTATTACCAAAATAAAAGCGCAGCACTTTTGACAGCAGGATAAAAGGGACATAGCTTTTGCTTTGAATTAATCTATACTAATATTATACATATGAAGAGTTTGTTTGTTTGTTGGTTTGTTTGCGTGAACGCGCTAATTTTTTTTTTTATTTTTTACAACTTAGCCCTTGACTACAATCTCACCTGATGGTAAGTGATGATGCAGTCTAAGATGGAAGCGGGCTAACTTGTTAGGAGGAGGATGAAAATCCACACCCCTTTCGGTTTCTACATGGCATCGTACCGGAACGCTAAATCGCTTGGCGGTACGCCTTTGCGCCTTTGGAAGTACTGGTCCTATTGTATCTTTAATTGACAAAAAATATGCTGCACTAAAAATCGGATAATATAGTCGTTTAATCAAAAAAATAAAAATGAAAATTGTCGTTTTAATTCACATTTCACATTTCACATGGTGAAGGAAAAACATCGTGAGGAAACCTGCATACCTGAGAATTTTCTTTAGGTATTCTCTACGTGTGTGAAGTCTATCAATACGCATTTACCAGCGTCGTGGACTAAGACCTAATACCTCTCATTGTGAGAGGAGACTCGTGTTCAAAAGTGAGCCGAATAGGGGTTGTTAATGATGAATATCGTTTTATAGTAACGATGCAATATTGCAAAATATAACCATACTCAACACCTATGTACTCGCAATACCTAATAAATATGTTAATAAATATAACGTAGGCGGGTACAGGAAAAGCTCGAGCGATGTTGACTTCTTTAACATTGAAAACCTAAAATAACATGACACGTGTTTTGTTTTTTGCTTAAGGGAATTCCTCTTGATTACTATTTTATTATTATAAAATTACTTTAAACCAGTAAAATAACGTTTCCTTATTATTTTAATAGCTGATGAGTGCAACAGTTGTGCAACTGTTGAACTTGTAGTTTCGAACAAAACTTTAATTGGCTACAAATTGTAACAATAATATATGAAATGTGTTGGATATGATAGCAAACAAAATAAATTGTAAATATTTATGAAATGTGACTAATAACATAAAATTGTAAATATTGAAAAACCCTCGAATGTCATGTAATTATTAATTTACACTCTCGATCAAGTCATCAATATTTTTTTTCAGTGCGCTTTCATTTGAGACCCCACTCCAGTATATTTGCAGACATTCGGTCATTCTTCCCCACTTTCAACCCCCAGAACTTTTAAAAGGCTCAACCGATTTTTATCAAACATATCTAAGAGCACACACTCGTAAGTCACTTTTCATAATTCTTTGAAATCTTTTCATTCGTTCGGGAGCTATGGCGCCACCGACAGACAGACACGTCAAACTTATAGCACCCCTCTTTTTCCGTCGGGGGTTAAAAAAATTCTAAACAATAGTTTTCTTTCTCAATACCTTTCGCGATCCTGCACACAATTAAGAGATCCTGTAGTCAGGATCTCATTTATGTAAATTTAGTAATTTCTTAATCATCATCATTAACAACCGATGGACGTCCACTGCTGGTTGCCTCTTGCCTTCCAAACAAAACGGTCTCGAGCCGCGAGCATCCAGCGGCTCCCTGCAACCCGATTGATGTCCTCGATCCACCAAGTGGGGGGTCCTATTTAGTAATTTACAGTATGATAAATACAATAACGCCAAATCTTTGTTTGTAGCCGTGTCCACAGTGATCGTGTCCAGGAATTGCGCAAAGCAGAGCTTGGGACAGGAGCAGAGGAAATCAAACGGGAAGTGGCACCAGTTCACCGCCATACACGAAGTCCACGACGAACAGTGCACACAAGACGACTACGATCCGGACAGACTGACAGTTATACTGAACTGTCACTGCCGCGGAGACTATTGTAATGCGTCTATAGTTTATGGTGTTCATTTTAAGACTATTTTGTTATTGTCTATACTTTATGTGTTTCAATTCAGTTAATGTTTCTCTAAAAAAAAGAAGAAGGTAAATAATTGTATTGATAGGAAATGATTGCCTTTAAAAGTGTCTTGAGAATGTATTGATGATTTAAAAAATCAAAGCCCTTGAAACCTCAACACAGTTGATGGAAGAAATTGAAATCTGAGTCTTCGTTTAGTCAATTAAGATAAGTAATGAGGGAAGAAATAGAAGATACTTTATTGCACACAAAAAAGATAAAAAATAACAATTAAAACTAAAAATTAGCATGCGAAGGCGGTATAAGCAATCTTTAAAAGGCAACCCCTTATGAGAGAACAGGTCAGTTAATATTTAAAGTCACACATAAATACAATATGGCTTATATTTATTTTTCGGTTGACGTCAGTCTGCCTTTTATGAAGATCCTGCAGTCTTATTCACTAACTTTGAGGTATGTTAGTTGACATGTACGGAATTTATAGGATCTCAATTTTGTATATGTCAACTGACATAAAGTAACAAATATCATCCGGTGCCTACTGGTGGATATCAAACAATAGATGACATTTCTCAATTCATTTGATGTTTATTGACCAAAATAGTAAATAGGCCAGCTGGTAGACGTTGTCGTTAAATGTTTTACAAAAGATGTCATAGTATTTACGTTTAACTGTATATGTATGTAGTGAAACTAAAAACTTAAATTTACAAGTTTTTTGATCTCACTGAGATATTTTAGTGTTGCATTGTAAATAGTTCTTGTCTGAATAATTACTATATCTCATAATTATAATATTTTTTGTTAACGAATATTGTAAATTCGAATCTCCATTCCATAATACTTAACATATTTTATAATTATGATAGTTATTATTGCTAGTCATAATTTTAAACAAAATGTAGTTAAAATACCTCACTTGTATACCTATGCACTGCCATACTGATAATGTTGAATATATTTCGTATTATAATCTAATTTTGTGTAAATAATACTCAATTAACTATCGAACAAAGTTCATTAAATAAATTAAATTAGTAAAGAAATAGAATGAGTTTTGATTGCAATTATTATTATTCTAACCTTTCGAACCACCCAAAAGTTCCGTAAATGAAAATATCAGAAAAATCAGTTGGCTCAGAGCCAGCCAGCTATTATTATTAATCAGCCTCTAGTCTGTCCAGTATGTTCTTTGACCTTTGAGATGTGTTTTAGCCATAAAGTAATTAAGTAGTGAGAAGCATCGCACCCAAATTCACCAACAAAATTGTCTGTCATTTTTAAGGGGGACGAGGTAAACTCACGCATCGAAAATATTTAACATCACCCATTAATATAAATTTGATTCGCAATTCACACACGTGCAATTCACACAGATTATTAAACACATCGAATTCGACTCATACACAGAATATTAGTTAACTTGATGGATGTTTTGCTGTTCCGGCTGAAGAATCGATTCTTTTAAATATTGTTTTCGTTACAAATTTGATATCATAATTAAGCTAGAAATACTTACAAATGAGACGTAACTTCATCTTTTAGTAAACTTGAAGTTGTTGACCGTTTTTTATGCTATACACGTATTGGCATTCTTAGGGAGCTCTTTACACGACGAGAACGATCACAACAATGAAACATCGATTATATAGACACAGTTTTTATAACCAAGTTAAATCGTTGATCTTATATTTTGACAAAGGCTTTACATCTAACGAGGCAGGTCCCTATAAATATAGTCTGAGGTTACAGAAATAGGGAGTTGTGGCGGGAAAATAGTAGGAATCATTTTCATTGATTTGCTGAAGATTAAAGTTTTATTGCATTCAATATATCGCTGTAAAGATGCACAAGGAGGTAAAGCAAGAGTGTTTTATTTGGTTAATTTGATTCGTTTTACTAAGCTTAGGACCAACGGACGGACAATAAACTATATAGTATGAACACCTTCAGCAAGTTATTCGATATGTCGGGGGTGACCACTCAAGCTGTCTCTACCACACAAGTCACCGAAGTCAAGGAGCGTAGACAGAGAACCTCAGAACATCCACATCGATCGCACATAGATTAATATTTGAGTTATGATTTGATTAAGCTCATAGTTATTATTGATACTTGGACAGGAATGTAATTAATTAATAATTACTTTATCTGTATCCAACTTTAGTTTAAACCAAAGACTAGTTGTAGAGTAGTTGTGCCGTAATGCCACGAGATAACGCTGTTTCAATTCCTTAGAAATTCGCGTTTACGTTAACGCGATAATAACATTATCAAACTGCCACTAGGCCCTCTGGTATACGCTAAGCGGAAGCCATAATCAAAAAGAACTCACATTGGCATGGTTCTCGACGAGGCAGAGGAACACGACGTCCTCGCGCAGCAGCCTGACGGCGCCGTGCAGCGGCTGCGGCGTCTTGCTCTTCAGCATGCGGTACAGTAGAGCTGATGACATGTGCGCGAAGTCCTCCCCTGCACAATCATCGCTAATTGAATATTTTTTGGGGTGAAAACCATAGATAAATAAGATAATAGAGTCCTCGCCTGCGCAGTACATATACAGAGTTTTGTTTTTGACGAGAAGACGTCTTAAGAATCGACGAACGCCGGCCACACGCACGAGAAAGTGTCACATTTCGCCTGAGTCGAGCGTGCAAGCGAGAGTGCGAAACTTCGTTCGTGCGAAAGTTCGTTGATTACACTCCCATGATATGCGGGCGACGGGGGGAAAGGACTGCGCGGGTACGAAGACGTGCGCACGGGGCATCGCTACCCCCCTCCCGGCCCGCGCGGACCATCGAGAGTGTTACAAACGAATTTGCCAAGCTATAGCGAGAGATCAACCTAACCCAAGCGTTCGGCTTGTGACGCATCTAGTTAATTTATCGAAAAAAATGTAAATTGTTAGATAACGGAAGACTGTAAACCGTCAACTTTGGGAAAAAGAATACGACTAGAAATATATAAAAAGATTTTGCGTGCACAGTGAGTGCTTTTCTTTTTAAAAAACTAACTATTAGAAAAAACATACATACAGCCGAATGTAGAACCTCCTCCTTTTTGGAAGTCGGTAAAAATATGTATGACTTAAATAATTTGCTTGAAACTTCTATTATACTACTTGCACATGGAAGTTTTAAGCAGCTAAAGATGCCCTTGACCTCCGATAATTATGAGGTAAAAAACAAAATTAACATGATTAAGTGATGAAACATGACCGAAATGATTTTTTTTTATGTAAAGGTATGGAACGCGAGTTTATCGCGTTTGGTAGGTATGCCTATTAAATTGTTGCAGACAGCTTTTCCTGGAGTTCTGTAATCAGTAGTTTATAGTCCCACACCAGCACGGCTATTCTTTAACGATGTTTAGTTTAACTCGCAAGTGCGAGTTTCGAATTCACCGCTATCTTTCTCATTCTATAGTATCGTGTTAAACAGAGAGATAGAGGTGAATTCGAAAATATATAAATAAAACAATTCTTATTCTTATTCTTATTCTTATCGTTATAGTTATAGAATAGCCTAGCTGATCATAATTAATTTTGTTAGATACTTTAAAATGTTAATTTTTAAAACGGTTTGAAGATATATTCAAGGTAATATGTACTTGTGAGCAGCCGCCAGTTTGACAAATTTCGCTGGGATAGATCCAAACGACAGAATTAACTAATACATATATATTTGATTATTTAGGTATACTCTATCTATATAGATGGGTCTCAGACTACAACATAATTTTCTTGAATTTCACAATATCAGTAATTGATTGACATAAACAAATGCTGCTTCGCCGCGACATTTTGAACAAAATAAAACTCGATGTACACTTTCAACTACCCCTACCCTTTTAAATTTTTTCTGCCATAAGAACCTTCTCCTGACATGTGTGAAATCCGTCCAGCCGTTCACGCGTGAAGGCGTGACCAAGGGATATATGTATTATTTTTTTTATATATCGATAACTAGCGGACGCCTACAACTATGTTCGCGTCTAATTTGTCCATACAAGTTAACCCTTGATAAGTTATGATGCAAACTAAGATGGAAACGAGCTAACTTATTGTTAGGAGAACGATGAAAATCCACACCCCTTTCGGTGTCTATACGATATCATACCGGAAAGCTAAGTTGCTTGGCGGTACGTCTTTGTCGGAATGGTGGTAACTAGCCACGGCCGAAGCCTCCCACCAGCCAGACCTGGATCAATTAGAACCAGGAACTTGTGGCTGTTGTGTCATGGAGGCTGTCAAAAATTTATTTGATTTAGTTGTCTACCATAAATTCTTCATCTCAAGGAGAGTGGTGGGATGAGTCTAAGCTCAAAACCTCTCGTATAAGGGATGTACCCTGTAGTGAGCCGTTAAAATATGCTGATAATGATCATGAGATCTAGCTAATCCAGTGAAGTATTTGTGCTTTGATCTATTATCTTATTATTATTATCACAGTGAACATACCTGTTAAATCATCCCAGTGAGCTGATATCAGTCCTGAACAGTGCTCTTTTAAAGCTAACGCCCCAATCTCATCAGCCGCAGAGTAGAACTTAACGCAACTCCTGAAATAATAGATTTACCATTTTATTTATTTTGTTAGTTCTCCAACAGGGATAAATACAGGGATAAATGGGCTATCTAACACTGAAAGAATTTTTAAAATCGGACCAGTAGTTCTTGTGATTAGCACGTTCAATGAAACAAACAAATTTTTCAGCTTTATAATAATAGTATAGACTAGCCAACTCTCGCGTTTTCACCAGGCGTAGTTACCGTCCACCTTGAGGCTACGGGGATTAAATAAAGCCTATATGCTCACAAATAACGTGGCTTTCTAGTGGTAGAAGATTTTTTTAAAATTGGTTTGTAAGATCCAGACTCAGCGCCAGCACAGTGAATCAATGGAATGTTAATGTTATTCTCATAGGTATCTACAAGCAATTTCTTCTATACAATCAATGTATATCATTTGTTTGTAACTGAAGAATTTCTTTAGGGGCATTGGGCATTTTTAGGGTTGTGAAAAAGCATTGTAAAAAAGCTTCTTATATATCATTTCTATAAGAAGTTTTTACTTTGGTTGGTAAATGTAAAGCCATTACATGCAAAGTTCTGCACATAGTTACATAAAGCCTTGCATTTAATAAAATAATGAGATGCATAAGATTTTGTTCAAGTTTGAGTATTTCAAAAAAGCTCTTAGTCAAAAGCGTCCCTAGCTGAATGTGTTATGTAAGTACAAATAATATTTTTACATAAAATCTTTTAAAAGGTATTTACCTCACACCAACTGAAGCTATAAGAGCCTGTTCACATTTCCCAACTAAACCGTAAAGTTTAAAATTGGCTGCAGATTTCATAAGTTGGAGAGCAAATGAATCTCCCCTGGACAGATCCACCACATCAGTATATAACCATTTGAGTAGAGCTGCACCCACATCATCTGGGAGAGTTGACCAGTCTACAATCAAAAAGATAACATAATTAATAATAATTATTGATTGAGTAATACTAAAAATGCAAAATAGGACATTGAATTTCATTTAATCTTTAAAATAACAATTGTAATGGATTAGAAGATAAAAATGGTATTTTATCAAACATTTAAAATAAATAAATAAATAAATAAATAAATAAATAAATAAATAAATAAATAAATAAATAAATAAATAAATAAATAAATAAATTTTTAACAGAATACTGCAACAGTGCAAAAAAAATTAATGTTAATTTTAAACATTTGTTCTTTATCTGCTAAAATATATATAGAAGAATGGCCTTTTTTTGTAGAACACATAAATTTATTAAAATCACATAATTCGCCATGCATTATTTTCAATTACATGCAACATAGTCTTCATTAAAATAATTATGTTTTAAGAGATGTCCAACTAACTTGCTGAACAGAATCTGTGATAACTCAGCTAATCAGCTATCAGGTAATCTATGATACATTCTACAACTATAATTTATAGCATATCTATGGCACTTCCCTAAAACATAAACATTCTACTGGTGAAAGAATGATTTAAATCTCAGTAGATTTGAAGTTGAGCCCCAACACACAAACTTACAAGCAAACATTATATTTATAATATCAGTATAGATTTAAGAATTTGTAAATTACATTTGTCCTCAAAGTGTTTTTATATAACTCATTTAAATAAGACGACGCTTTGATGAGCTGTTGATTTCACCTGGGAATTAAAATTACATTTACAATAACTCTGTCTGAGAGTCATTGTTTGTGCTAAGAATACAAGGTGACTTGTTGTATTTTATTGTACAAAGTTTAATTATATTTAGTATTTTTGTAAACACAATGGCAAAATATTAAATAAATAATTAAACACAAATGAACACATAAACAGAAAATCTAAAGTTCCTTGCACTTGTATTGGCAGTTGATTTTCCTAAATAAATTAACAAGAAACATTTTCTTTCATTATGCAATACTCTAGTTTTTAATGTAATAGATTACTGATTAGATAATGGTTTAACTCCATATCAATAATTTAAATGTAAAATTAAGTCTTTTTTAAAATTAAGTTTTTTTCACAATTGCCCTTCCCACAGCTCAACCACTGAACAGATTTAGGTGAAACTTGGTATAGAGATAAATTGCACCTTGGAGCAGAACATAGGCTACATTTATCCTAGAAAAAACTGTATTTGTCATGGCATTTGAATGAACAGCATTTCACACAAACTGAGGTGCAGGCTTCCGCTTATAAATTATATTAGGTAAATATTATTTACCTACAGAGATGGTAATATAAAATATAGTTCAGATTTATTAGTGTGATGGGGTAGGTGTGTTCATTAAATTGTTTAGCATATTTATCAAAGAGTTATACCTAGTTCTGTAAGATTCTTTAGAGCCTCTTCATTCCAGTCATCAGAGCGGGCATTAAGCACAAACTTGTGGCCAGGAACAGACTTGTTCTGCAGTTTGACTACGATATCGGAGTAAGTGTCCCTCCCGTACAGAGTGGACACCGTCATCAGAAGTCGAGCGACAAAACTGGTTTCACTCAAGTCACCAGCCGACGCCGCCGCGAGCATATACTTCCGCTCCACTTCCGCGCAGTGGCTCTGCAGCTTGCTGTATTCTTCCTTCAGAAGCGTCAAATGCTGCTGAAGCTTTGTCACCTCGCTCGACGCTGAACAAATGGAGAAAATTTCAGACATTACTAAACAGTAACAACACCGCCCACTTACATTTAATTGGACAAAAGGAATAAAACTTTTGAAACTACTCACCCATGACGTAGCTCAACCAATTTACACAGTCCCGTGATGAATATTTGGTGTTTTTTTTGTGTTTATCAAACGAAAATAAAAATAAATTGATTGATCAGCGGACAAATAAACGAAGATATTGACAATTTCACAAATTGATAATATTTGACAATGACAATTAATTGACTTTGACACACAGGTTCTAAATATTCTGAAGTTCTAAGAACCATCGGAGATACATTCCTCTGAGTTAAGTTAAGCATAGACCCGAAACTCAGACGAAAACAAATAGACCTGCCTCGCTAGACGTTACTTTTCTGTCGAAGTACATGATCAACGCTAATGCGATTATAAAAATCTGTCTCTGTGAAATCCATGTTTCATAGTTGTAATCGTGTTCGTTGGATCAGCTCCAGCAAAAATCCCTTTTTTGTAGTTGAATATGTTAAAAAAAGCTGATACTAACTCAGTGGCGTAGTCGCTTGCCCTGGATTGGAGGGGTCCTGCACAAATTAAAGAATATTAGGCAGATAGAGTGCATGGAACACGACGGTGTTGTAGAAGCTCCACATACAAAATTCAACCCATTTCAACCCCTTCTTAGATAGACAGACTTACTTTCGCCCCCTTCATTGACAGACAGACAGACGTACTTTCGCATTTTTATAATATTAGTATAGATATATATTGCAATTTTGACTGTTGTTGTCTAGTGAAAATATGGTTAAATGACAAAATTGGGTAAGTGTGCGCGCAGTTAAATTCGGATCACTTTTTGTGGTGATTTTGTAGAGACCTATATGTAGTATAAAAATTATCATTGGTTAAGGGACCTACGATATATATACGAGTGAAGTGGCAAGTCGCGAATCTTTTTAGTGCTTTTTTTTATATTTTTGTTTCTCTGGGAAGATTGTGATTAAGAGAGATTTTGGATTAAACTTTTTAAATTTTTGCTTTCACACTCAAAGGCTCCTATAGTCCGGAGGCCCTGTAAGTATCATACTTAAATACGGCTGATACAACAGTAGTTGGAGTAAATTCCTAATAGAAGTTAATTTTCCTCAAATAATACTATACGATACTACTATTAGTCCTTGTGTAGTTAGTCTAAGGCCCCAAATGGCAGAATCGCCTTGATAACAGCTGTTATTGTTATCAGTGTTTAACGTTATTATCAATAGATGTCTCTACTCTTCCAGCCGAACGAATCCGAACCGAAGTCAGAAATCTATTTTCGAGATAACCTTCACAGGAGTAAATGAATTGATAACAAGCAGAAAGTATCGGTGGCCTATTTTGTATTTGGTGTTAAAACTAAAAACAATACCACTAATAGTGATATTTGTTCCATACTGAAGATGAATTCATTAAATAAAGTTTTAGTTTTAAGTTCTACGATACCGAAAAGTGTCAGGTACCTAAATAAAACTTTGTTTTTATTTATTTAAATTTCGAAAGTGTTCCTATACCGCAAACTTTTAACTTGTAGGCTTATTTCAACAACAAACTCTCGATCAATTTCTGACGATGGATGGCTCTCGAAGTTACTTGTGCGAAAGATAGAACCGACCAAAGAATCCCATAGCCGTATGCTTAGCGACAAGGAGATTGTATACGCTTTGCATACTCACAACATTCGACCGGACTCGGTGGATAAATACTTACAAAACTAGTAAGTATATGTACTTAATACGATACAGTTGTTTTGTTTCAGTGTAACGGGTAAATTACGTGATTATGCAATGTTCTACAAATAGATTTTCGCTTGTTTGTGTATGAAAAAACTTAAGATGAGTACATCATTGCCAAAATTTGCAACAAATCACCAATACAACCTATAGGTCATATTTATCTGGCAATATGCAAAATTATCATCAAATGCTACAATTATTATTAAGTACCATTTAGTGAACTGTCTCATTGGTATTTTTATGCCTATCCAACTATCTGGAGGTCCTGGGTTCGATTTCTAGGTACAGCTATCAAATATTGAGTCTCTTTAGTTTTTACCCTGAATTTGGAAAGTTAATGGTATTATATCTCGGCCTTAGGCTTAAGGCATAAGACATCAGCACTATGTATGCTCGCTAGCAGTCTCCCAGGCCTGACGAAATTCCAATGACAACCACCATCAAAGATGCCTTACAATTTCAACTGAGCTTGTTAACATCTTTCCCATCCACTGATTGTGTTTCATCATAATCAGAGTTAAAAGGTCAAAGAGGACAAACATACAAACATTTATTTTTATTTACATGTATAGAATTCTCATAAAAGTTCTCATATCTTATATAAGTACACCTTGACCCTGGTATAATAAATATTATTAACAACTACAATAAATATTGTATTGATAGTCTTGTTTAACTTATCATATACATTTATCTAAAAGTATATAAAAGTGTGATGCTAAGCAGTCCACAATTTTGTTTAAAATGTAAATACACCTGTACAGTGTACATAATATAATAAATTGTAGTGCAAAATGCCCAAAAATTGTTATTTACATGAGAAAAAAGCTTGTTATGTAGAAAGCAATTCTTACTACAAATATAATCCACTTAAGTGTGTTAAATATTATGCTACATTACCACTTTTGTATTAAAATTATATTTTTTATTGGTACAAAAAATTAAGTTGACTTCAAGTTCAATCACACTTGTCTTGCCTATGCACTCTATGAACTCATGACTTGAAAAAACCAACATTCATTAAAATAGGTAATCTTCTTCCTCTTGAAGTCCTTTCATACCTAGAGGTGGCCACATTGGGCCATAACTACTGGCCTTACCTCCAACAGAATCTATCATGGGCTGCATTCTTTAGCATAATCCAGGACAGATCAGCCTTAATTTCTACTTTTATGGACCCCTTTCAAGTAAGAAGTACACAATCCATCTCGTAAATAAACTGCAAGTCTTTATCAACAACATCTTTGGTATATTCAAGCCTGTCGATAGATAGGAAATAGGTGATAGAAATATGGAATGAGTAACCAAACCGCTCAGTACACATTCCTCTACAATGTAGCAGTGCACTTTTTACTCAAAGAATGTATAATCACTATGTTTTACTGATGTGCAATACTCATATGTCTATTTACTGTCATTATATTTTATCAACAATAACAATAGACATTAATTTCTCTCATGTGTATAATTTTAACATTTCCCAAAACCATCATAATCATAATTTTCTTAATAATTGTTTTCATATTATTCAGTAAAACATCAGCAGCATTTGTGGAGTCTCGCAAGTCAGAGTTGGGATGTGAATTGGTTGGATCATGGACTGTGTCAGTAGGGGATATGGATCAGGCGCTGCATTTGTGGCGCTATGTCGGTGGTTTTGAGAAGATTGACAAGGCCAAGATTCTTTTCAAAGAAAATCCTGTAAGTAACTGGCTAGTTACCCTGAAGTTACTTTTTGCAGGAATATTTTTCTGTAGAAGCATATAAAAAATATATATATTTCTAAAGAGGACTTCTGTTTGTTTTTTATTAAAAATAATTAACATTATCCTATAGAAGAGCAATACTTAATATGCCATGCAAGGAACAACACAACAATATGCAGACCTGCACTCATCTCACGGGATGTTGCATGCAGTAGCGCACACTTCAGAGATACATGCATTGTCTACCTTGAGGACTCATCATGAACCTGTATTAGAATTTTTTTTTTTATTTTTGCAATTTGTACGTACAGTGCATACCCTAGTAAATAGACTTATGCACTACACTACTTGCATGTTACGTCTAAATGACTATCATATTATAAGTGTAACATGTGTTTTTGTTACAGGATTATAGTGCTCTTGAAAAGGAGAGAGGCAATTTTGTGAGATCGCGCCATCTCCAGTATTTACTAGCGTTTAGCTTCTGGCCTTCAGGGGAGCCGCGGACGGACAAAAACATTTATGAGATTAGATCTTACAGGTACCTACTTAAAAACCGCCTTATCAAAATTCAATATTCAATTTTTTCAAGTAAGCTTAGACATTTGTAACATCAGGTCTGTCAGTTTGTAGTCACTCTACCACAGGTTCGGAAAGCAGGATCAGCCAGCGAAAGCGACAAGAGCCAAAAAAATATACTCAATAGTTGCTCTTTCGAAAAAATCACATATCACCTCACAATATATTTTGTAAGAAATAGTAGTCTGAGACGTATATGACGTCGCTCGATCTCGTGTTGGCTTGTGCCGAACTGGTGCGTCTTGTTTCCGTAAAGAGTAGGGAGTTAGAAAGGGGTAGCAATCGGACGGGAAGGACTGGCGATATAAGGTGCTCATAGTATGGTCGGCTTCAGTATTCTCGTGGCCTTCGAGCCGTCCACATTTCTTATTATTATCCCTGCCTATCGCAAGTAACCCATAAAGAATTACACCTTTATGGGTTACTTGCGATAGGCAGGGAGAATAGCTTGAGCAGTGAATGATGAGTGTTGGCATGTCAGACTGGATCTCTTAAACCAGCATGCGAAGTCACAAGCCTCTGGGACTGACAAGGTATTCTCTGCCATTCTAGGGTCTTATTTAGTTAGTTTGATTTGATAATTAAGTTGTCCTGACAAATTTTGTAAACCTTTTACATAACCTTTGTTCAGCATTGGTTTTCTTATTTTTTGTTATCCACTTCTGAGTCTGCTAAAAATTTAATATATTATATCTAACACGGTACATACTAGCATGCTATAGGTAAAGCGCTTTGTATTTGCTGAAGTATTTTTGTATTCTATTGTTTGATACATAAGAAAATAATCCTTTATATTCTTTAGTCACGAATTTCACTTTAATTACTCGAAACTATTTTTGTTGCAGTTTAAAACCAGGCACAATGATTGAATGGGGAAACAACTGGGCCCGCGGTCTCACCTACAGACGCTCGCAGAATGAAGCGTTCGCTGGATACTTCTCCCAAATTGGCCGACTGTACAATGTCCATCACATTTGGTGTAAGTGCATTTATTTGAACTAGACCTAGAGTATAAATCTAGTTGGAAAAGGACATTACCATTAGTACACAATGAAAAGCATCATTTAAAAATGAAAAAGGATTTGCCTTCCTTTTGCATTTAAAAATGAAAAAGGAAATCCTTTTCCAACCAGATGTATAACGTAGCGCAGTGGGTGTGGTTTTAAAAAAGGCGTGATATTAATTATATTAGAAAGAAAGAAAAAAATAAAATAAATTTATTCAAATCTAAAAATTAATATTAATGTCAGAAATATAAATAAATTTGTTTACACACGGACACATCACACAATTTTAAAATAAATAGTAATTATTAACAGACATGTCTCTCAGTCCCTCAATAAGTTTATAGTTATTAAACGCAAGCTTAAAGAAAAGTCGTATTATAGTGTTAATGATTATATAAACAATTAAATAACTTGGAAATGAAATACACTACACGACTGGCTACTTACTTGTATATACCATTGTTAAATGGTGATAAACTAAAAAGAAAAAAACTGGCTGACTTTATTGTGGGCTCTTTACATAGACGTGTTTTAACCCTCTTAACTTTAATTTTAAGTTTTCGACTAATAATATTACCTGGCGTTTCGAAAGTGCTTGTAAATTAAGCCTAATTGATATCAATGTATTATGATTTAATTTGAATTCACCCTATCTTCTGCATTCAACTCCCTCAACTAGAATAATGTGACCCTTACTATCATTAGCTGCTTTATTTTCTATCTATCTATTCCACTCCATTTTATATCTGTAAATGTTTTTGTCCTTTGGTGCCCATTGTCCTCAGTGGCGTGTGAGTTTGTTATAAGTAAAAATTGTAGAAAATGGAAAATTGCTGCAATACCTACAGTTTTACGAACTTGTATCGGAGCAGCAATTTCCCATCCTCAAGATAGACAGTACAATTTGCCTCTGTGAACTGCACTCCACTGGTTTGACTTGAGCAATATTTGTATTTTTTTTTTAATTTATTTCACGGCCTTGGATACAAGTCCTTATAGGCCCAATATTTGTATGTTCTCCAGGCTACAAAGATCTCCAAGCGCGGCGCGAGACCCGCGAGAGCACGTGGCGCAACCCGGGCTGGGACGAGTGCGTGGCGTACACCGTGCCGCTCATCCGGGAGATGCACTGCCGCATCCTGGAGCCCACAGAGTTCTCGCCTACGCAATAAGCTACACTCGCGATACGTATCCTAGGATAAAAGGGACTGTACAAATGACTTTGGCAGCTATTCATGTCTACAACTATGTCCTACTAATATTATAAACGCGAAAGTTTGTATGTTTGTTACTCTTTAACGCTGCAACTACTGAACTGAAATTTGGAATGGAAATAGATTTTACTCTGATTTAACACATAGGCTATACTCTTTGTCCCGAAAAATTCTATTCTGATTCTGATGATTTTAATGGTATGAATGTTTGTTACTCGTTCCACGCCGCGATTATGAATCACCTGGAATTTGAAGTAGAGATATATTATAGTCTGGATTAACAAGTAGGCTACTTTTTGTCCGGGAAAAATCCATGGTTCCCGAGGGATTTGTAAAAAACCAAATTACACGCGGGCATCCGCTAGCCCCCCCGTCGACTGCATATCATTGGAGTGTCATCAACAAACTTGCCAAGCTATAGTGTTGTATCCGCAGCAGAATGTGAGGTGAGGCGAGGCAATACCTACAGTTTGAACGGTCAGGAGGGTTATTATATATCTCAGACCTCGGTGTATCTACCATTTTTTTAACCAAATAACATATTTGTGGTCATTTGACGCAGTGGCATTACAGCAGTGTGATAGTTGTAAGTGGTAACGTTCAACGAAAAACCGTTGTCGTAATTTCGTTGAAATAATCGTATTAGATGATCATAAAAAATATAACGGCCTCTTGTTGTAAAATGGCGTAGCCATGATCATGATCACAAAAACGACGTGTTGACTCATTATTTGAGTGCTACGAGTACACCAAGATACATAATGATTACCTACTGAAAATCAAGTTGTAATTAAATTGTACTAAAAATAGTGATTATTGAAAATCAAGTTGTATACAAAAAATATATACTCAATATGCTGAGTATCTGAATTTTCGTCGTAATGGTAAATAATATACTAAAGTCCAAAATTTCTACAAGTATTTCAAACACTACATTTCGTATGTGTGAAAATTACATAGTCCTCGTCATAATATCTAGGGTTATACTAAATTAAGAAGTAATAGAGTTCTGTAGTTGGACTTATTGGATTTGGAGATATTAGGGCGTTTAAATTTTTAATAAACAAGTGTGTAGGACGTGTATTTTTTAAATTGAGCCTTTAAGCATGTTGTAATCCAAAATTTTGCCTTGCATTTATATAACCTCAAAATTGAATTTAATAATATGTTGAATAATTATTAAGAAAGTTTTATCATGTCTTGTCAAACATGTTTTTTAGGTATAGTGTTACAACATATCGTCACTCGAAGTGAACCTTAGGATACGTATCTAAAATAATTGAACCATCATCCCTAGACTAAGTCAAAGTAATAATGTAAATAGAAATGTAAATCACACAAATGTTTTATAACCGTCTAAGCGTAACTGCGGCATTTTTAATGGCTAAAGATGAAATCAAATATTTAAAATAAAATGTTATACCTTTACAAATTATTTGTTTGTTTTTTTTTTAATGTAGTTGTATTGAGAGTTTTTAGGTACCTATTTTAATTTAATAATCCAGTACAACAACTGTACATCTGAGGGTCACGTTACTAGCAAACAACCAAGACATGACAAGACGAGATAAAAAAAATCCAAGGGACCGCATGTTATTTATATTTTATATATTTAGGTGTAGCAATAACAAAAACAAGATAAGAACAAGGGAAGTGAAATGAATACACATTTAATATTCGCTTCTATTATTTATTCTCAGTTTGATTTTTTTCATTAATAAGATTATATTACAATATAATAATAATAATAATAATTAATGATAATAATTATTTTAAAACTACAAGTTGATTGTGTTAATTAAATATATAACAAAAAAAAATAAAAAAGAAAACAACAACAGTGCGCGCGACAGGCCGCGTGCGACACGCGGGAGCGCGCACCATGTCGCACCTTGCGCGAAATATTGCTAACTACCGTCCTTGATAGATGACTATACAATGGTAAAATGAAAAAAAAAATAATAATATATAGTTACAATGTACATAATACGTGATCGCTAACTACGAGTTTGGTACTTCTATAGTATTAAAATTATGTCTCTCGCGACATTGTGGGTGATAACATTCTTAGTCTAACTAGCAAGTGGTGGGAGGTTGGGAGGGGGGAACCGATGCACCTACGCACTACGCTCGTATTCCTCGCCGGTGCAGACTGCAGTCATTTGTACGATAACTATGATAAACATCCTATTCGATATATGTATTTAGCTGTGTCTCTCCGCTAGCGAGATCCCGCACGGCGTCGGTCCAAGAGGCACCACAGCGACTACACGTAGACTAAGAGCCCGTGAACCACAGAACTTCGTCATTTTATAAAAGCTGAAAGTTTGTCGGCTCATGCTCCTACAACAGATGAGTACCCTAACCAACTATAGAGTATGGACCGTGGTGGCATTGGGAGGTTCGAGCAGGTTTCGAGGATCCAGACTTTCAAACATCTAAGTATAAAGTATAATTTTTTTCGGCATATTAAGAGAAATGATATTCTCATTCGCCAGACACTTGGCTTCATAGCAACCCTTCACTAGAGACCCTTGAAGTTTCAAATTAAATAGTGTTTCTCGAAGGTTTACCATGAACCAAGTGTCTGACAAATAGGGATATCATTTCTCATATTATGCCGATAAAAATATAAAAAAAATATACTTAAGACGGTTGAGGGTCTGGATCCTTAAAACCTGCAACCTCCTAAAGCCACCACGGTCGAAACTTCATAATTAACTACCGTACTTACTTATGGTAAGAGCATGAGCTGACAAACTTTCACCTTTTACAAAATGACAAAGGTATGGTGTTCGCGGGCTCTCGGCCTATTACCTTAAGTACCAACCGTCTACTGCACTCAAGCAAAGTTACAGCGCACAAATCAATTCCACAGTGCTCCGCTACCGGACATTGCCACGACCTCTGTAGTGTACAACGGTGGCTATACTGGACACGTGTTATCCCGTTTTGTATACAAAATTGTCTTATCTTTAAAATATATCACTGGACTTATATAGCTAATGTTTACAAATATTACAAAAACAAGTCATGCATTATTCTGAACATTCGTTGCGACATTGGCATTAGGTGTTACTCAATGGAGATATAACTTTTCTAGTGCTTCTTTAGATATATTTAGCTTATGGCATTCAGTTTTGAAGTTACGGTAGCAATAGTAATGTATAAAAATTCATAACCAAAACACTTTAGGAAACCTTTAAGTGTCTGATGATGGAACTTGGAAATTATACAGGGTAAATGGTATATAATACTTGTACACGCAATCCGGAAATATTATACAGTAGTAGTAACATTTGACCTTAAATGATAACTTTTTTTGGTTTAATTATCATTTTTGACTCATGAAAACCCGTTTTAAACGTTCTGGTAGATTAAGCCTCATTGGTAAAAAACTAACTTTATCTTCATGTATCAGTATTACCGTCATGTTTTCTACTGCCGTGGCTCAAATTTGGTCCGTTTTGACAACTTACCAAAATCATTTAAGTGAACAATTAAATATTTTTCATGTTTAATTGTTCATTAAAATCATGACTGATGAAGTCTAACTTGGAAAGCGCGAATTCAAACATTACAAAATAAACCTGTTTCTTACTTTTGGATTTCTTATTGACCACACTATAATATTACATTAGTAATATCTTTCAGTATTTCTCCCAAGTTTGTTCAATCAGTTTTCAATACAAAATTACTAAAATCTGAGGTGATAAATATGTTCAAGATTACTTTATATTCTTGACCATTTTCTACCAATTAATATGCTCTTGTAGGTAGAGTAATTATACCAGTAACCCTGTTCATCTGAACAATAATGAAACTTCAAGGTCCATCACAACTTCATTATATTAAAAGGTTTACATCACAACAAACTGTTGGCATCAGCTTAAAGAGAATATAAACGACCACCGCTGCACTTTATAATTTGTGGTCATTTTAACAAACAGTATGGAAACGAGACAAGTCTAGTTAGGCTCCGTCTAGAGATTATTGTCATTGATTTGGTCAGTTCGGGAGGAGGACAGTGTTGAAGTTACTCTCTATACACCGATACACAATAAGTGCAGGAAAAAAAATAAGTTAGAACAAGCAAAACGACAGTCGCTTCTAGAATATTCAAAAATTATTGTGTATCGACGTTATTGTCAAACATTAAAAATACTCGTCCAACATTTGATATACTTTTTTTTTTTCAACTTTAGCTCCTATGTTTATGCTAATGTCTCGAACATTGTAACATCTAAACAATGAAGCATTCAGACTCGAATAATATAAAACGATCACACCGTGTGATGCTTACAAGCGATTGTTGGATATAAGAGAAATCAAATACAAATTAATAATTAACTAAATTTGGATAATTATGACTAAAATCGGCGTTAAATTAAATAATATGTATTCATCTATACATATATGACTGGTAAGCTTAGTTGACAATACAATCGTGTATTAGAATACTAAATAATAAAAAAAAAAATTAGCACGCACTTTGTACCGCGGGGCGCGCAACCCACACTCTACAAAGTAACCAACTATGTGTGGCTGTTATTCAATATATTACTGTTATATACAATACATGCCGCCGAGCCGCGCGCGTCCCTCCACCGGTAAGGCAAATTCGTGTGCTCGTTACATTAAACATACATACATATATTATAAGTAATATTTACAAAACATAATTGGCAGTTATACAATACACAGCACCTGCATTTTTTTTTTGTTTCAATAAAGCATGTTAAATACATTTAAAATCTAATAAACGATCATCTGGCGCAAGCATATAAAAACACTTCGCGTCGCGTGTAAAAAATCTCCCAATGCCTAATATATAGAATCGCAATTGTAGGCCAAAAAAACGAACAAGATTAGTCCGCTCGTTAAAGAGTTTAACAAACAAATATATGCAAAGAATGACGCCTAAATTAAAACCTAATGATATGAATATAATAATTTTGACTATCTAATATAAAAAAAATAATAATAAACTCTTGTCCAAATAGTAAAAGCGTGACGCGCGGGCGCGGCGTCGGCGATTGCGCACGCAATACAAGCCTATAGCCTACACACTGACCGCCTAGGCCTTCGGTGAGCAGTCTTGATACCTCTGCTATAGAAATCTCCTTTTGGAAATTAACGACATAGAAAAACAAAAATTTATTGTCTATTTTTTTTTTGAATTTTGTTATTTAAATTTATCCCATAATAGTTTGAATAGTTTTTAAGTTACACATCCCTGAATATTGGTGTGTTTTTCAAAATGAAATATGTAAAAAAAAAATCCAATGCAAAGGCTAGATTCGAATGCACTAAAAGGATATTAATATTGATTACCACGAGGATTCCATTAACCGCTATAGAAATCTCCTTTTAGAAATTAACGACATAGAAAAACAAAAATTTATTGTCTATTTTTTTTTTTAATTTTGTTATTTAAATTTATCCCATAATAGTTTGAATAGTTTTTAAGTTACACATCCCTGAATATTGGTGTGTTTTTCAAGATGAAATATGTAAAAAAAAAAAATCCAATGCAAAGGCTAGATTCGAATGCACTAAAAGGATATTAATATAGATTACCACGAGGATTCCCTCAACCGCACTTTCAAGGCTCCCTGACAAAACTAAAATGTTTTTAACCTTCAAAACTTTTTTTATTTAATTCCATAGTATTTACGGTCACTTTTCCATTTCGACATATTTGATAGCTTAGAAACATTGGCTAAAACCACTATAGAAACTTATGATAGACTACATATTATACAAGAGTAGATCGAGAGTACTAGAATTACAGTTTAAATCATGCCTCCTACAATCTTTCCTCCATCGATTTAGCTGTTGGCGAGTAGGCCTTTTCATGAAAGAAGTCCCGCGACTAAAACCTGTACTAAAATTGACATCGCCTTACACAAATGACAATAAGACCGCCATTAAGACATTATCGCCGCGTCTGGGAGACTTCTTTCATGATAAGAACTATACAGTGTTGTGTTGGACGGCCTAATCTTTATGAATATTTTATCACTGTATTATAAATCAAAGATAATATTGATGACTAACAATTATTATCAAACATATTTTCAAAAACATACATACAGATTGCCAAAATAATTACCCTTCCTTTTGGCCTCGTCGTAGTCTGGTAATAACTCTACCAAGTAAATATTTCAAAAAAAAAAACATACATACAGCCGAACGTAGAACCTCCTCCTTTTTGGAAGTCGGTTAACAAGTTAATATTTTTGGGAAGTTTAATCTTGAAATAAATGTATGTAATTTAATGACAAAAACAGTGTGTGAAATCAATATAAATTAAATAAAAAATAATAATTTACATCTAAATTAACGATGACGCATTTTGTTTGTTTGATAATTCCAATTTTAATCATACAGATAATAATCAGAAATTACCTTTCGCCTATCATTATCAAAATGACTGCAGATAAAAGCAGTAGAGTATAAAATACAATGCCATCAGATAAATCAATGGAGCCAAGTATTTGAGTTTTTAAATTTCTAATAAAAGCGTCTCGTGCTCACATCATTTATATTATCGCTCCCTCAGCACATACCGCGAGTTTACTTTCACATACAGACATCTTTCATTTGTACAAAAGTGTGTTTCTAAAACACTTGTGTAGTAGTAGATCGGGCGCTGGAACGAAATATGCAAAATGTAAGAAACTTGGGTAACTCTAAAATAAATATATCTAACTAGCTGACGTCGCGCGGTTTCACCCGCGTGGTTCCCGTTCCCGTGGGAATATGGGCCTTCCTCGATAAATGGGCTATCTAACACTGAAAGAATCTTTGAAATCGGACCAGTAGTTCCTGAGATTATCGCGATTAATTATTAACCATTTTGATTTTTGTTTAAATTTTAGTTTTGAATTTGCTGTTCTGAATGAATGAATCTCATAGCATATTATATATATTTCGTAGTGAAACTTCCTTTTTAACCCCCGACGCAAAAAGAGGGGAGTTACAAGTTAGATGTGTCTGTCTGTCTGTATGTGGCACCATAGCTCCCGAAGCGAGTTCGATTTAGTTTCTATTTGTATGAAAGGTGACGACTTACGGGCGAGTGTTCTTAGATATGTTTGATGAAAATCGGTTGAGCCGTTTAAAAGTTTTGGGGGTTTAAAGTGGGGAAGAATAACCGAATGTCTGCAAATATAGTCGAGTGGGGTTTCTAATAAAAGTGCACATAAAGAGAATATTGATGACTTGATCGAGAGTGTAATTAATAATTTCATGACCATTGGGGGTCTTTTTAAATTTTATTTATACACAATATTTTTTCAAGATTTTGTTTTTTTAAGTATTTACTTACGCTTCTTACATTTTGCAAAGTCATGACGTCTAGCCCCTACTTTAATATTTTACAGTGTAAGTACTTGAAATATAGACATAAAATATATTATTAAAACTTTTGTATAAATCGGGTCAATTATATAAAAAATGTCCATATATCAAGTACATACACTCCATAATCCATTGTCTTTTTCTGTCTATTGACGTATTGTTATCTTAATAAAAAATGCTCACTGTAACAAATTCTCATCAAAACACACGTATCCATAACTGCATCAATTAATTATTACGGAGTGCTTACAAACTTAATATTGTAATATAATATAGGAAACGCCCTCCCGGACCCTATTTATTGGCTAAATTAAATACTGAAAGTATTTTTTTTTTTGGAA
The DNA here is from genome assembly GCF_947172395.1 of Bicyclus anynana. Lineage (NCBI taxonomy): Eukaryota > Metazoa > Arthropoda > Insecta > Lepidoptera > Nymphalidae > Bicyclus > Bicyclus anynana. The sequence continues at coordinate 10,517,277 of NC_069090.1, forward strand.
GACTTAACAAAAACATTAAACAGAAGAATAAAAATTACAAATAATAAAAAAAGCAAGTTTTCGAAACTACAGTATAAAATACGCGATAACAATTTTAATATTCACAATACACTAAGGTACGGTCGACGTCACCAAAGTTGAAACTCGGGGCGGTTTTTACCAACTTCTGAAAAGTCTCTAGAGAGTCCATTTGCAAATTTTGTCTTTGTCATTTGATATACAGTAAAGCGACAAAACTCACTGTTAGACTATAAGACACTTATCCAAAGATGATATCGGCCCTTTTAATATACTCAGAGGCACAATTATCCGCCCACTTTAATATACTCGCGTCATATTAAAGTGATAGATAATTGTGCCTCTGAGTATAGTTAATACAACTAACACTCCTCAAACAATTATGACCTAATAGCAATTTTGTCTAACTTCGCCAAAATATATGACCTAAAAATTAAAATAAAAAGTCGATTTTCAACTCTCGTGACGACAACGGTAAATTTATAGGATTCTGGCAACATCTTAACCTCAATTTTCGCCCCTTTGTGTTATAGTGTTAATTCGGATGATAATACTTATTGTTGTAAATGTTGTATTGCGCGTTTCTGACGTATGAAATGTGCAAACGGGAGGGCTGACAGTCTCAGTAGTCGAAATGGGATATAACATGTATAGTGCCCGCCACGAGATATTGTGTTTGTGAAGTTAGCAACAAATGACTGCGCAATGAATCAATAACGGTACAAACGGCACGGGGGGTGTTCGCATCTGTACGAATACTCATTCCGCAGCTAACTTCACATACATAAAGATCCGTGGCGAGCACTGTATGTGGGATGATACACTGTCGCTATAAATTTTTGCTGTAAATCAATAACATTGTATACAAATACTTAAAATCGTAATATCTGTATACAAGGACAGGACGGTGAGTAATTTCTATCAGTAATGATAAAAACGGTGTATAGTAATTATTTACTTTCCATTGTGGAAATTAGTAAACAATAATATACGCAGTAGTAAGTTAGGCCACTATAATTTGATAATTATGTCATCATGTTTTCGATTTTGAAAACAAAAAGAAAACATGTATAGACATTTCATTTCAAAATGAAAGTATTGCAATAAAATAACTTATAGCGGCAGCGTTGATGATCGTTGATGATCGATGATGTTGAGAGATAAGCCGCTCTGCCATCGCTTTACGTTTGTTGTTATCAAGCTGTTCTCGACATTGAAAGAAAGACCAAAATAATGATTTTAAGCTTATTCGTGGTTGTTCATTATGAATATTATTTAAACGGGTACATACCACGTCTCGTTGTGACCACGATCCATGCAACTGGGTCGAAATATCGACATAAAAAATCTTGTCTTTTTATCGTGGTATGTACCCGTTTAAATAATATTCATTAGACCAAAATAATCAACACAAATATTAGTAATAGCACAAGTCAGTCCACGCCTAATTTGCTTGTCAAGAGAGGACGACATTTATAGACAAACTAAATTTCTTAATCACTTGGCGCGTATCTTGGGCGGTATAAAGGTCTTGTTAGCCCTCGACTATCTCACCTGATGGTAACTGATGATGCAATCGAAGATGTAAGCGGACTAACTTGTTAAGAGGAGGATGAAAATTCACACCCCTTTCGGTTTCTACAAGACATCGTACCGGAACGCTAAATCGCTTGGCGGTACGTGTTTGTCGGTAGGGTGGTAACTAGCCACGGCCAAAGCCTCTTTCCAGCCAGATCTGGACCAATTAAGAAGACCTCAGTTGGCCCAGCTGGGGATCGAACCCAGGAACTCAGTTTTGTAAATCCACCGCGCATACCACTGCGCCACGGAGGCCGTCAAAATCTCTAGGGAAATTGTTACAGAGGGGAGCGAGTGAAACGAATGTCAACACAACCGCCTTCAAAGATTGAATGAATGAAACTTCTGCCGCCCATTCCTCACTCCCCTTTCCCCTTCCCCTCTGTCGTCATTCGCTCGAGCTCGTATACCAGGCAGACGAGGACTTAGCTAAAGCTATGCTTATAATCTCCGAGATGCAAATAGTTCATAATTGTTAATTTTCGACTTTATATCAATGCAATCAATGTCTATATTAGCTTGAAAGTAACAAACGTATCACCGTTGTCATGTGATGATTCTATTTCAATTGTGACAATGAAATTAAGGACATAATAAAAGCAATGTATTTTGAGTTGTGACTTTCAATATTGGATGACGAGAGAATACATGGCATGAGTAGAGAACAATTCATACGTATATACACAATCAGAGTTTGTTAGTGAAAAGTTTAAGTCTTAGGGATCATTCGTTCCTAAAGCATTGTCAGGTTACGTCGGTTTGCCGAAGCAAGTCGACGCCTGGTTGACGGCGAAGCGATACGGTTACTATACTTTTCCGAATTGCTTGACCTTTAGTAGGCCCCTGATTATTTACAATATACGTAAAAGCTAGACTTTGTTTTTAAAGGCTCAACTGATTGTGTATATACGTGTTATATTGCTATATATGTAAAGCCGGGTCCAGACGAGTGTAACGCGTAAGATTACGTGTAAATTAGCATCAACAATGGACGAAACACGATTCAAAGCGAATTGTGTACACCAATCTATTTCAAGTGTGTTTTCACTGAATTGCTACAAACACGCCGAATAGGAAGGCCTTTGTGTTCGTGCAAAAAACCGACAGCCGATGGATCAACCCAATCGACGGCGCGTGTCATACATGAAATGTTTGTAGTGCCATCCACACATCAAATTAGTGTTACATTACACGTTACACTTGTCTGGAGCTGGCTTAATGCATGTCCAGAGCTATGACGTTCGCGTGTGTTTGTGTGTGTGGGTGTATGTGTGTGGTGTGTGGAGTGTGTATGCGTGTGCGCGTGCGCGGGGCGGTTAGAGCGAGCCGGCGGGGAAGCTCGCAGACGAGTTGCTGTGCGCGAGAGACAGCATGGAGCCGGACAGTGACTGCTCCTCCTCGCCGTAGCCGTCTCGGCTGCCCTCCGCGATCGCAATTGGACTGAAAAATAACAAAACATTCAAATCAATTATTATTAAGACGAGGTCACTACACAATTAACGAATTCCTTAATAATAAAGATGCTCGGAGGCCATTTTTATCAGCTGCTACCTTCACACAAGAAGTATAAATATTTTAAAAATTGTAAATTATACTAATTTATGCTGTTAAGTTTATTGTCGTCTCTTCACAGCAGAATCAGAATCAGAATGCAGAATCTGCTGTGTAGTCAATACAAACTGACAGAGCAAACTTTTTAAAAGTGCTTGTAAACTAGTGTTTTTCAGATAGCATGGATACGGTGACAGGCACGTGTATGACGTTCATAACAAGTACTATTATCGTGAATCGCGGCAAACTTTCAAAAGTGAAAGGAACTGTCACCTGCACCATCCTACATCAAACGTACTGTAAGCATCATCATCATCAACAACCCATATTCAGCTCACTACTGAGCAACTGAGAAATGCGGATTGGCAGACTTTACACACGCAGACAACTAAGAGAATTCTCTCGTATATAGTTTTCCTCATGATGTTTTCCTTCACCGTTTGAGACACGTGATATTAAATTTCTCAAAATGTACACAACTGAAAAGTTGGAGGTGCATGCACCGATTGGATCTGAACCCACACCTTCCGGAATCAGAGGCAGAGGTCATATCCACTGGGTTAACTGTACAAGTTCTTAAATTGCACACAACTGAAAAGTTGGAGGTGCATGCCCAGGACCGGATTCGAACCCAAACCCTCCGGTATCAGAGGCAGAGGTCATATCCACTGGGCTAACTGTAAGCATACTTGTAATAAATGTATTAGAATGAGACAAAAGTATATGAATGCCGACCTGAAGCCGAGGTTTGTGCTCTCGTTGTCGAAGTGCTCGAGCTCGCGCTCGTGCCGCTCGTGCAGCATGCGCGTGCGCTCCGCTCGCTCCGCGTCGAACTGCCCGCACTCCGTCTCCATCTGAACGTACCAGTACGTTACACATCAAGTTCATTTATATCTAATAACACTATATAATCAGTCTAATAAGCCTATAAAATCAGTCTAATAAGCCTATATACTCAAGTCAATATTCGATCAGTGCGTGTTGCCAGACCTACGGATCCCAGACTTGGTCGCTGACTATGGGGTCATGTAGCGATGAATGAAAAACCCACGACTGATGCACCTCACTTCTCCTCACTTTCACTGATCATGGGAGTGGGAACTTGCCAGACTATAACGCATATAACTGACCCTGTACTGACTCACCTTAGCCTTGAGCAGCGCGCGGCGCACGGCGACTCGGTCCTCGAGCTCGCGCCGCTCGCGGTCGCGCTGCGCCTCCGCCTGCATCTTGCTCTTGCTCTGGTACGCCGTCAGCATGTCCAGCTCGTGGTCCAGCTGCATCTTCAGGTGCTGGCACTCCATCTGGTCACAGAGTTCATTAATTAGCACTGCCTTGTTAGTACAGTAGTCCGCCTATGAGACTTCAGATTGTAAGCTAGTACTAGCACCTGAGGTTCGACAGGAGGTAGTTATCTCAATGTCCCTGAGAATATGTTTAACTCTCGGTCCCGCTCATTGACATTAAAATCTAATAGTCAAAGTTGTCTAACATTATGCATTTAGCTTTAGCATTTAGCATTATCTTTAGCATTTTAGTCAAATAGCGTACTAAACTACTTGCTACTGCTCAAAAATCATTTACACTTTGTTCAAGTACAGTTCACAAGTGAGTGGTGGTTTGCAAGATGAACAACCTACAACGCAATAAATTAAATAAACTGATTAAGCAAACCACAATGGCTATAATAGAAGAAGTGGATGAGGAAGTTTGTGTGATTAATAAAAAGAAGCTATAGGTATGACAAAAATGAATATTTTGTAACAAATTTCAGTTGTTTCTTCGCTCCAGTGAAAAGTCATTTTATGATTTAAAAAAATTAGGAACAAGCAATAAGGTTAACCGCTACTTTTACGGTTACAGTTACAGCGCTAATACTGATAGCCCCTTATAAGATTAGGTATAATACAGTAGGCAGTAGTTACCATCTGGCTCTCGTCGAGGCGCACAGTCTGCTTCTGCAGCATCTCGCTGATGCTCTGGTCGTACTGCTCGCCCAGCAGCACCAGCTTGCGTCGCTTCTCGTCCTTCAGCGACTTTATCACTTCCTTCTGTTGCTCCTGCGGATTGTCACAACAATTGCTTTTAGGGTAAGATCAGGGTAGGGTAAGGAAGAAGTACACATAAGTCAAAGGGAAGCTTCACTGGGACTACTAGTAACATCTTGTTATAAGTTCCTCGATTACAGGCGATATAAACTTATCACTGTCATAGAGGTTTCATCCTAAACCTAAGGTTTCATCTTTATGAAAATAAGCTGTGTCAGATCGCTCTGGGATTTTTGATCTATTAAGTAAATAGCATGTTAACTTACCTTTGGAGTCATTTGCAATATCTGCGCTTTAAGAGCTTTGTACTGGCGAGTCTGTATTTTGCACGTTTCTCGGAATTGCTTGCGGATCTGCATTTCTTTTTGCTGTAAATAAATAATATTATCTTTAGCTACTTAGTTAGGATTAAAGAAACTAGCCGAATACTGGATACTAGCATAACTCATACAAATAAATAACTCAATACAAAACAGCAATAATAAATTTTCGTATAATTTTTTACCAAGTCTACAATAGTGTTTACCAAGACAAAAAAATATTGTTAAATTATTATAATTTGCTATTGTGTAGTTTTTTAGTAACCAGATGTTGACGCCACTAGCCTGTGTCACTCTCGATGATTTAACATTTCTGTTGAGGTATTCTTTTAGTTCTGCTGACCATAGACCTATTTTAAGAGCTTCCAAACACCACAGTCTTGATCGGTCACCATCTTTGTCACCTTTTGATGTCATTGATCCATTCAGTGGGGGTCAACCAACACTGCACTTTCTATTGCTGGGTCATACCACTGTTTGCATACCTTGAGGCTTTTCGGTTGCTGTTTGAGTTGCAACGCGTGCTTCTTGCGCAGTTCGTGCTCGGCGCGCTGCATGTACTCGCGCTGGTTGGCGAGCTCCGTCGCGTGTTGGTTCGACAACTGCTCCTCCCTGCAAGCAATAGTACACGACGGATCAAACTAACGGCCGGGAGTTTCCGCATCAATAGGCTAGTTGACACAATTTTTTTTTTAATTTTTAAAAAAAAAAGGTTTTGGTTCTTTCAATCGCTTCTACTAAATTGAATTTTTTTTTCATATTTATTTAAGACGTGATTACATGAAAATTTTAATTTTTAAATATTTAGAATAGAATAGAATAGAAATCATTTATTTGTTAACACAACACATAACTACATAATAACTTAAAACTAATACATATATATAAATAGAAAATAGAAAATATGTAGTGCCAAAAAAATGGACCTGACTCAGCTAAAATTATATTTATCTATATACTTCTTACCCTTAATCCATGTACTATGCGAAATATAATATTGTTTATATTAAATCAACTATCCTATTGCACAAGTGGCTCAGAGCATGTTGGAGCCATTGAAGGGACCATTGTTGATGGTGGGATTTGTCATAGCCCCTGAGGTGGGAGTGTATCAAGGTTTTTTTTTTTATTATGCTTTACAAGTTAGCCCTTGACTACAATCTCACGTGATGGTAAGTGATGATGCAATCTAAGATGGAAGCGGGCTAACTTCTTAGGGGTAGGAAGAAAATCCACCCCTTTCGGTTTCTACACGACATCGTACCGGAACGCAGTAATCGCTTGGCAGTACGTCTTTGTCGGTAGGGTGGTAACTAGCCACGGCCGAAGCCTCCCAGCAGCCAAAAAGAATAACGAAAAGAAAGAAGAAAAGGTACAAGAATAACGAGAAATAACTTACTAGGGAGTCAAGAACAAAGCCCAGGAAACACCAATACGCAAGTCCTGCATCACTCACCTGAGCGCGTGCACACCCTTCTGTTGCCGGTACTCGAGCTCCTGCGTCTTCTCGTGGTGACGCAACAGCATCGTGTGCGCTTGCTCCAGCTGCTGCTGCCTCTTGTTGAGCTCCTGAGAAGAAAATTACGAAGCTAGTTGTAAAATCTATGTCGTCTTTAGTGATGTGAGTAGTCCCTTGTGAAAATGCCATTAAATATGTATAGGACTGTACTCGTCACACTCTCAAATTTATTTCCCGCATATTTTCATGGTTTGTCAAAAGTTAACTGTAAGTTGGAAAATGCATTAGAACTAAATTAGGGGCACGAAACTAGGACTGTCTGTCATTGCGCAGAAGTCAAAAACTTCTGCGCAATGAAAGACAAGGTTTCTTGGGGGGCAAAAAAGGGACGAAGATGGCGATTGACTCACTATGCTTAAGCCATACTTGATGTGTACTGTTTACCAACAAATAATTCAGAAATGAGGATATAAATCGCTAGTCATTTCAGACCTAATAATAATTAAATTTAACTTGTTCTTAAATTATTCTTAAATTAATGAAAATAAATTTGATTAATAAGCAGAACAATTTTTTTTAATGAATATTTTCCAAATCTTTTAAATATTACCAATGTTCCCATTCCCCTCCAACTAGTCGGGAAAGACGGTGGAAATCGGTTATGATCCGTTCGATTTATCGTTGAGTTATTTTGTATAAAATATTTTTATGAAAAAAAAAAGAAAAAAAAAAACAATACATAATTAAAAAAAAAATAAGTTACAAAATGACATGACTTTTCTACCTTCATTTCTAATTTGTTTGATGGTAAAGTGACTAAGTAAAAAAGTTTGACACACGTAATATTTAATTTCTTAATTAGAACACAACTGAAAAGTTGGAAAACGTTACTATACGTTCCCTTATATGATAGCGTATAGTAAAGGATATTTTAGTTTAGTCATTTCAGTTATAATGATACCTATTTGATATCGTTGCAATGCCCGCGGTTAACTTCTCAACCCTACTGATTGTCTTTGGTTCATAGTCGGCCATTATTGTTGTTTAAAATGGACATCTAAGAAAATTTCGACTATATTTAGAGTAGGCTTTAGTATATTCCATGCACTGTTACAACACCCCGCACACTTCCAGAGTACTGCATGTGTTGTGTGCGATAGTACCTCACGCAGAAGCTCTTGCTCCTTGTGATGCTGCGCCAGCATGCGCCGCCGCTTGAAGCGCCGCAGCTCCAACTGCAAGTACTCGTGCTGCGCGCGCAACAGCCGCGTCTCCTCTTGCGCCTCCGCTTGCTTCAGGTTATCCTTTTGAGACCTACGGACATGCGATATTTGACTATTCAACTCTGCCTTGTAGATCCAGTAGCGTGTGGTTTCGGATCAATGGATCCTGATCCAATCGCGGGTTGAATTATATAGATAGATATGAGTTGACAAATAAAATTCTTAGCCTGCAGTTTGCATTATAGGGCTGAAATCGAGGTTTTTCTAGCGTCAAATTTACTATTATAAAGAAGTTTCTCACACTATGGTATGTAATATAAGAATAATCTAGTCTTTATTATTTATTGTATAAAAATATTTTTTTTTTTAAATTAAATGGATGTTTATTTAATGAAAGTACCTTAACATCAGGCATTACTCTATTTTATGTGTAGTCGCTAGAAATACCTATTACTAACATTAAATACTTTAAAAAGCTAAAAATCACGCTTTTAGTACGCACGTAAAAATTACAAATATTGGATTTACGTCACGTATTTTTTCGTATTTCTGACAGCAAACCCTTTCATTTGATATCCATATCATGGGGGTGGATTTCAAACAGCCAGTCCGCCATTTTGGGGAGGCCGCCATACTGGATTTGTAATGACGTTTCTTAGCTAGTCATGACGTATTGTCATGAGAACTTAGAGCGTGTGCAAAATTTCATCCTAATCGAAAACCGGGAAGTGGGTCAAATTTAGATTCCAAGATTTTTTTACACACACAGTTACAAGTGAACATAATATAAACATATTAAAATTGTCATTATTTTAACGTACTGTAAGGTGGCATCCCTCTGTCGCTTGGGCGTGGCGTCGTCCATACTGAGCTCCTTTTTCCACCGCTCCTTGTTCGCCTTGTACTCGCGCTTGCGATGCGCCTCGTGCGCCTTCCGGTCTTGCTCTTGCCGTGACGTTATGTCTTTGGTCAGCTTCTTCTCCGCAGCCGCGTTCTGCTTCTGCTTCCTCTCCAGCTCTTGCACGTGTTTTGTCTGTAAAATATAAGTATCAGATACATAATTCTTCATTGCAAACACACATTCATTACAAAAATAAATATGTAGAATGTATCTCCTGGTGCCATTTTTTATAACAGCAAGATGTTTTTTGGTGAGTAATTTTTATTTTTTACGAAATTTAATAGACATGATTGCATTTTATGGTAAGGTCATGGCGCCGTTCGCAACTGCGCGCACGGCCGCCGTAGTAGCCGATTTATCTGCAGGCATAGTGAAACAGTGACTATTATTTTAAACTACCAATAGATGGCGTTCTTAGAGAACTTTGAAACAATCCCTTTTTATACACTTCAAGAATCTGTTGCGATAGATGGCGCTTTGTTTTTAACTTTTGAAAACATAGAAATGAAAAAGTTTTACTTCAGTCGTGTGATCGAAAGCACACTTAAACAATTTGTTAAAAAATAACACGGAAAATAGTCCGTGTTATTTTTTAACAAATTAAAAAAAATATATATCAAATGTAGCAAGACTTCTACAAAAAGTACCAAGCCTGTTACTTAAAATACTTTCTATTAAGGATACAGGAGCATCAAAAGAAATGTGCGCACTACACAAATTCCCTATATACCTTAGCAACTTCGTTCGTAACACTCCCGATGATCCGCGCGGGTCGGGGGGCGTGCAGCGATGAATTAAAAACAACGACTGATGCACCTAACTTCCTCGTAGGCACGATTTTACGCCCGCGCAGTCTTTCCCCCCGTCGCCCGCATATCATGGGAGTGTCATCAACGAACTTGCCAGACTATAGATAAATGAGAAATCTTGAATGAAATCAAGAATGAAAAATGAATGAAATCTTGGCAATTAAATTCAAAGTCAATTCACTATTTTGACACGCTGAAATCTACGTGATGTATATTTGAGAACTCAGAATACAGAAAACCACCAGAAGCCACGTTTAGATGTCATTCTATAGTGCGCAGTGTGTCCAAAAAGAGTACACAACAGCCTGCACTCGTCGCAATTCTCACCCGCGTAATGTTGCTAGTACATGAGGCTGTTAAATTTTTCCCTATTTTGTGGTAAAAATTTATAATGTTAAAAGGAAAACAATAAGTGTACAGTTCATCACATTAAATGTTAACTTGTATGGTAAATAATAAAAACAGTGGGACCGGTTTTCTAGTGATTGCTAAGAGTCAGCAAGAAAATGAACTCTAAAAAATTTAAGACAAGGACAAATAAATAATAGATATAATAAGACGGTTATTATAAAACTTATCAACTAACAAACTAAAGAAATACATATTTACAATAATAATTTTATATATTCCATATAATTATATTATATTATTATTATAAATATGTATTTCAATCGCGTGCACAGTTATTATTATCTCGTCTTATTTCTCTAATGTCAATGAGGCGTGCAAGTGTACCTGCAGCCGCTCCAGCTCCCGCGACAGCTGCTGCAGCAGCGACTCGTACTCGCGGTCCAGTTGCGCCTTGTGCGCCTCCACGTCCGCCTTGCAGCGCTCCTCCAGCTTCGCCAGCGCCGCCTGGTGCTCGCGGCGCATGCGCTTGTAGCCGGACATCTGCTCGTGCATTTCCTGAACACAACAATACACAAATAAATGTATATATATATAATAGAAAAAAAAACTGTAAAAAGCAGAAAGAACAGCTAACATCTTAATCTACTAGCTAATTCACTGCTACCGTTGAAGCGTGACTAGTTGATGGCTTTGCGTCACGTAAATTCACACAACTCACCTGCTTATAGTCTACGATTATAGATCCAAGATAGACGAAATCTATACAAAATAATATGGAATATTTATCAACAAATAAATTTAAAATGAGGGTATAAATTGATAGTAATTTTATACCTAATAATAATTTCAAATAAATTGTGACTAAATTAATGACTGGTTACGCCAGCGTTTATATCCTTATATTCCTTACCTTACCTAAACCATTAAACCTGAAGTCCCTAACCTTACCTTAAAATAAGGCACAAAATATACTGGCCACACCATATTGTGGCTAGCAACACTGCGTGGACACTATGCCCGCGCGGTCAGTACGAAACCTACCGCGGTGATGATATAAGCCGTTAAGTACAATCGAGTATGCCACGTGTGAACGCGAAGTGCATCTCGGGATGGTGATGCTATAAGCCATCCGTTCAGTCTGAACATTATATAAAAGTGTAAATGTGTGCCTAAACTGTACTTTCCATTTGTCTCGGGGTTTCTTAATTGCTGTATTCCTCGAGCAATCATAATATATGGTGACGTCTCATAAACCAGTGGTTGGCCGGTCATCTTTTCGAAGTCGGCGGGAAACGCGAGTGGATATCAAAGGTATGTGCCTTATTATTCCCGTCTGGTTCCTGTCCGAGTCCTGCCATATCACATCCTTAAATCCCAAATACAGTCCACTTTCGAAGCATACGTTGGCGTCATCATAAGTGGTCCTTACGAACCGGATATACCACATAAGTGGTTCCTTTCGAATCGGATTCACCACATAAATGTTCCATACAAGTAGGATATTTATTGGTTCCTTACCGTAAAATAAAAATTATAGGTTATGTATAACCTACCGGTTTGGTCACACTCACACACATAAGTTATTAACTATATTAACAACTAATCCCCTATTAGAATACGAGATTAAAGGCTCTAATACGTGGAATTAACGTTAATTGTTCGTAACAACACATAATATAAATTTAATTAAACAAATAAGTTATTGCGTCATTCTTTTCTTGTCCTATACTGGTATAGATTCACATATAACTTGGTTATCTGAACTCCCCAGTTGGCTAGAATAGGATACCTACGCTTATTTATATATATTTTCAATACATATTCTGTATTTATTTATATAAAACAAATAAGTTATTTGTCATCATTTTTCTTGTTTAGATCGGCATAGAATCACATATAACTGAGTTATCTGATCTCCCCGGCTAGCAGAATAGATACCTACGCTTATTTGTATATAATTTCAATAAATATTGTGTATTTATATAAAACTAACATAATTTAAAACAAATCGCCGCATACGTCGCTTTTATCTATAAGTGGAAGTAAGACGGAACAGCATTCTATACGATATACAAGGCAGATTACTGTAGCCGTTTATACAACCATCGACGATACGCGACGCGCAATCTATTTCGACCTATTCGGGTTTTACTTGTTAGTTCGAATCATGATATTAGATTACGATCGGTTGAGTATTTTATGCGGTAATATACGACAAAATACTGTAGCCACCTTCACTAGATATACCGCGCGCCATTAAGTACGCGACGTGTATACCTATTGTAATCGTTTGGGTTTTACTTGACCTAATTATCAACGAAGCAGCCAGCTGCGCGTGCATTTACAATACGCGAAGTAAAATTTACAACTACCCGCGTTTGAAAAATAAAACATAATTATTAATTATTTGCTATTTGATTACATCTATACTAATATTATAAAGAGGTAAAGTTTGTAAGTTTGTAAGTTTGTAAGTTTGTAAGTTTGTAACAATTTTTTGAAATGGGGTAATCTTCGGAACTACTGGACCGATTTTAAAAATTCTTTCACCAGTAGAATGCTACGTTATCGGGGAGTGCTATAGGCTATATTTTATATTTCTATCATATATAACTACTGAGATATCGCGGGTTTTCTCTTACAGGTCAGACCGAAAAACTTACTTATTCGCATGCGCTGCCTCAACCATTGCGTATAACTGAAATAAATGTATGGAGGCTTTTTGAACCTTTAAAAGTTCTACAAAAAAGTCCGCGACACCATATATCTATCTTTTATATTTTAGCAGATATAGTACCTTTAGTACTTTAATAAATTATTTAAATTTTAAACTAAGGTTTACGTCATTATTTACACAACTAAACTTAAATCCTTATCAAAATAAATGATTTAATAATCACAAGGATATTATAGAGATAAGATTTGCCCTTTACAGTATGTTAATTAGTTATATAGTTTCGGAGATAATACAAAATTTCTGAAAGTCGCTATATGACGCCCCGCGGTTTCAATTACGTGGTTCCCGTTCCCGTATGAATATGAGGACCAAACATAGCCTATGACACTCGCAAATAATGTAGCTTTCTATTGGTAAAAGAATTTTCCAAATCGGTCCAGTAGATCCAGAGATTACCCCCGACAACCACACAAACTTTACCTCTTTATAGTATTAGCATAGAAGTCGCCTGGGAAATTATAGTCTTTTGGTCATAGCACCACGCACAAAAGGCTGGACCAATTTTGCTGAGGGTAGGGATAAGATAGAGGTAGGGGTAGTGTTGGGTAGGGGCAAGGTAGAGGTAGGGGAAGGATATGGAACGTATAGGGTAGGGTAGGGTGGGGGTAAGGTACGGGTAGGGTAGGGTGGGGGTAAGGTACGGGTAGGGTAGGGGTAGGATACGGGTAGAGTAGGGTTAGGGTAGGGATAAGGTAGGGGTAGGGAAGGGTTAGGGTTAGTGGTAGGGTAGGAGTAAGGTAGGGGTAGGGTAGGGGTAGATTAGGGGTAGGGTAGGATAGGGTATGGATAGGTTACGGGTAGGGTTAGGGTAGGGTAAGGTGGGGGGAGGGAAGGGTTAGCGTTAGCGGTAGGGTAGGAGTAAGGTAGGGGTAGGGTAGGGTAGGGTAGGGTTGGGTAGGTTTACGAGCAGGGTAAGGTAGAGGTAGAGAAGTTTACATCAATTTTTACGCGGACGAAGTCGCGGGCGTCCGCTAGTACTATATAAACTAGTTACCAAAGCGCAATCTACTTTTAGTTGTTTGAGTTTAACTTTTTATATCGAACTTTAATACTATAATATCACGGTCGGTTATAATATTCTATGCGATATTATACGACAGAATACTATAACATACGACATAAATACCTACGTAAATATTTGTTCGGGTTTTACTTTTAACTCGAATTATAACAGAATTTTTATAGTTGCTTTTGGTACTTGTGATACGCATGTAATTATCACGATGCATATCAAATTATCTCTCTTGCTTGCTAAGCGTGAGGCCTTATTTAATTTCGTGCAAAATATTTATGATTTGTCGCGAGACCCTGAGGTTTTCACGAACGTCGAGAAAAGGGAACACTTTCTAGACCAATCGTTTCAAATAGACTCATTGCGAGATAAATTTAAGTCATTAGTTGACGAATATAACACCTGCTTATTGAGTTTAGACTCAAATGCACTTCAGGATAATAAGTGTTTATATACTTTTGAAACTTTATATAATAAAATTAAAATAACAAATACAATATGTTCAGATACCTACACTTCTTCTCCTGATAGTGTGCAGAAATATCAAGCTTATGTAAACACAGTTGATAAGCCTGTAAATAAATGTTTATGTAAAAATATTACACATACACATATTAATGAATGTGATGCATTTAATAAATTAATAACCCCTCAAAAACGACTTAAGTGCGTTAAAAGAAAGAATGCTTGCGTGAACTGCTTTTCTATTAAGCATAAGGTCAGTCAGTGCCAGGCTCCTCCCCATTGCTTTTGTGGTCTAAAACATAATAAAAACCTACATTTTGTAACAACGGGGAATCGAACCGGGGACAACACTCGCGGGCTCTCGAGCTCGACTGTGGTGACGTCACGCGCGCACACGCCGCGCGCTGCTACGATCTCGCGGCAAGCTCCGCCCCCTTTCGTAGCGGACGAGCTAAACGACGTAGCACTTAGCAATTCGAGCGTAGGTTATAAGATCGGCGCTACGCCGCTCGATAGATTAACATTAAAACATTGTTCTCACGTTATTGACGCGAACATTAAAAATAATACCTTTAGTATCTCGTCGCTTGTTATTAATGAAGTGACAGATAAATTACCCACGGTTGTGGTACATACGCCTGGTCTACCACACCTGGCAGGTATCCCGCTTTCTGTTGAAAGTTTCGGTGTCCCTGACCAAATGGACGCCTCATTAGGTGTCTATGCGTCTCCGCATCTACTGGTCCCCGAGGGTGTCCATGCATTACGTCGCGACCCGTCGGTGCCTATAGTGTTGCGGAGAGTTTTAGGTTGCGTGCTCATGGGCAATGCGCCCACGCTGCCTTCAATAAACGCCCATGCCTTAGCGTGGCGTTCCCGGGAATATGAAGAATTGCCTTCAATCCTTATACCCAGCAGGGTCTTAGAACACCCTCCTGTGACAAAAACCGTGCACCATAAAATAGTTGGTTGGCGTTGTTTCACACAGGAAGATGACTTATATTATAAAATAAATGTACCGAAAGATGCGACATGCATTATGCGCTCCATCTTATCAACTAGTGTGCGTCAGTGGGACATAATGAGCTTCATTGCTCCCACAGTCGTATATACTAAAATGATAATTAAATTAATGTGGCAGTTAAACCTAGATTGGGATACTGTAACTCCGATATACATCATTAAGATGTGGAGACAGTTTTGCGCTGAGTTACCAGCTCTAAATAAACTTCGCATACCGAGTCATGCGGGCGAAGATGAAAACTGTGAGGTCATACTCTTAGGCCTATCAGATTCTAATCTAGCAGCCTACGGTGCCGTAGTTTATTTACACATGGGTTCGCCTGCTGGTAACACTGTACGTGATAATTACGCCGAACGCATCCCAATCAAGGCTACATATGGATTTAATCGTGTTGTTCAGATTACCGAGAACATCTCGTCTGACAACTTTCATTACACCGGCACTGAGAACTCAGTTGTCATTTTGTCCAGAGGTGTGACTCCGGAGAAACTCATCTCTCACCCTCTGAGTGACCACGGTCCCCCGTGGCCCTCTTTACACCCGTCTCAGTGGCCGTTAAAGACCTTAGAGTGGCAGTCGATCAATGACGTACTCGATAAAAAGGTTATAGCGCTTGCTCTGTGTATATCTATTAAGCACGATGCTTTGCACGAGCTTGCTCTTCACACTCCTTCGTGGAGTAATCTTCTACGTATAAATGCATACGTTTGTAGGTTTTTAAAATTATTGTCTCGTTGTATTACTCCAATAGTATCTGCGGGAGATTTAAATTTAGCAGAAAATAAAATGCTTCGTGCGCTGCTAATCCAGCATTACGCTGATGAATACATTAATAATAAAAACTTTTCACCGGCGCTTAATCGCTTAAGACCATTTATTGAGAATGGCCTGATTCGCGTTGAAGGTTGGTGGTCGGATGTACGTGCGCGTCCACGGTTGAAGTCCTCCAACTTCACAGGCTGTAATTGTGCAGGTCCTGTATCGTACGTCCCTATACGTCAACGGGGCGTACACGGTAAATAAATTTATCTTTTGCTGTACACATGTCTCACTACGAGATCTATTCATATTGAGGTTTCTATCTCATTTAGCACGCATAGTTTCCTAATAACTAAGCGCGGCGCTGCTTCCTACCTTCGGGACCTCTACAGATTTCTCAATGAAAAATATTACCCGAAGTTAGAGCAAGAATGCGCAGAGAATAGAATATCATGGATGTTTATTTGTTCTAACTCTCCACACTTTGGTGGTTCGTTGAAGAGCATGATCAAAGTAAAAAAATCCATCCTCTTTGAAGTTATAGGACAACAAATCCTTTCTTATGAGGAGCTCTGCACCGTCTTGACGCAAGTAGAATGTCTGCTTAGTTCGCGCCTGCTGATCGTGCTGAGCTCAGGATCGTCCGAGCCTTTGGCACTTACGCCAAGTCGTAACTTTTTATATACCGCTCCATTAAATTCACTCCCTGCACCTGTAGTCGATACACGCGTTACTTTGACTGACAGACAGATAGTAGGGAAAGTGTTATCTTTGAAGGACGGCGTCACTCTTGTGGCGAACGTGAAAACGTCTGGGCGTACTTATAATCGTTCGGTGGTCCGTTCGTGCCCTCTACCGACTCAACGAAATCATAATTAGTTTCTTGAGCTGGAGGAGTGGCTAGGAGTAGGTAGTTAATAAGTAGACACTCATAATATAACATAACATAAAATAAAATAACATAACATAACATAACATAACATAACATAACATAACATAACATAACGTAACGTAACATAATATATGAAAACTTAAAATAAACACTGTACTGTAATAGATTATAGGGACGCTTAATATACATTACGTATCGAGCACTCTACGGTTTAGTTTGGAGCTTTTTTAATGGATACCCATTAAGGGGGGGCGTATGGTTACGCCAGCGTTTATATCCTTATATTCCTTACCTTACCTAAACCATTAAACCTGAAGTCCCTAACCTTACCTTAAAATAAGGCACAAAATATACTGGCCACACCATATTGTGGCTAGCAACACTGCGTGGACACTATGCCCGCGCGGTCAGTACGAAACCTACCGCGGTGATGATATAAGCCGTTAAGTACAATCGAGTATGCCACGTGTGAACGCGAAGTGCATCTCGGGATGGTGATGCTATAAGCCATCCGTTCAGTCTGAACATTATATAAAAGTGTAAATGTGTGCCTAAACTGTACTTTCCATTTGTCTCGGGGTTTCTTAATTGCTGTATTCCTCGAGCAATCATAATATATGGTGACGTCTCATAAACCAGTGGTTGGCCGGTCATCTTTTCGAAGTCGGCGGGAAACGCGAGTGGATATCAAAGGTATGTGCCTTATTATTCCCGTCTGGTTCCTGTCCGAGTCCTGCCATATCTCATCCTTAAATCCCAAATACAGTCCACTTTCGAAGCATACGTTGGCGTCATCAATGACAATATATTTCAGTAGTAAGCTAAGAAAATTCAGATAATATCTTTTGAATAAAATTTTATTAAAAACAATGCATAATTTATATACATAATATCAATAAATAAATTAGAAGAAAGAAATGACATGAGTTTCCTACCTTCGTTTGTAATTTGTTTGTTGATAAACATTCACATCGAGTTTGGCTTTAGTATACCTAGTTTGTTCTAACTAATAGATAACTATGAAATAAAATAAATACCTGATTATGTTCCTTCTGTTCATTTGTAACGATGCTAGTGGTCCTTATTGTAGCAAAGTTATTGGCGCCATGCTCCGATACAAGCGACATAGCTACTGACACGTTATTGCTGACGCCTGAAACAAAATGTATTATTTCATTATTTGTTAGTTTTTCCGAATGGCTGCGTTATTGAGATCGCAGCAGCATCACTGGTTTGTTCTTGGAGAAACAGAGTAACTGAAGACGTCTCTTGTGAGGCTTATGGAACATTGAGGATTATGTCAGCTAAGTAACCTTGGTTTAAATGTTCATCTGGTTGATTTAAGAAATTTACGACCTCGTCTTCGCCGGTGCACAACAACTTATTAGTGATAAGAGTAACTGATTATAAAGCTGTTCTCGAAATGTTAACTATTAGCTACTCATTGGCATCACGCCAGAAATCAACTATGTGACAATCAACTCTATTTTTACGACATCAAACTGTATTACAAGCACTATAAAAGTAGCTTTATATTCTCCATAATTAGTATACTGAAGATATAATTAACACGCGGTCGTAATATTAATGACTAGCCGACGTCCCGTGGTTTCACCTGCGTAGTAGGAATATAGTAGCTGTGAAAGCCCAGTGGATATGACCTCTCTGCCTCTGTTTCCAGAGGGTGTGGAATGAGCTATGTTAGGAGTATCTCTGCGTGATCGAATCAGAAATGAGGAGATCCGCAGAAGAACCAAAGTCACCGACATAGCTCAACGAGTTGCGAAGCTGAAGTGGCAATGGGCGGGGCACATAGTTCGAAGAGCCGATGGACGTTGGGGTCCCAAAGTGCTGGAATGGCGACCCCGCACTAGTAAGCGCAGTGTTGACCGACCCCCCTCCAGGTGGACTGACGACATCAAGCGAGTCGCAGGGATTCGATAGATGCAGGTGGCTCAGTATCGTGATGTTTGACAGTCCCTACAAAAGGCCTATGTCCTGCAGTGGACGTCCATAGGCTGTTAAGATGATGATGATGATGACCCTGTATATTACTCACCCCTATGCGTCTGCCTACGCTGCGTGTTCCTGTTATCGTCGCCGCTGTCGTGCTGCCACGTGGACGGCGCGTTCACGTACTCCCTGTACTCGTTCGCCTGTCTCTCGCGCTCCCTTTGAGCTTCGCGTATCGCCTCCCTGTTCGCGTAATCGTCGCCGTAGTCGTCGCACAGCGAGTCCCTGTTCGCGTAATCGCGCAGCACCTCCCTGTTCACGTAGTCGTCGTGCGAACCGGGTATAGGGCTGTCGCTCTCTCTGCGTATCAAACAGCAACATGAGAAAAGCGAACGGTTGCGGACTCTGAAAGGAAGGTTGCTAGCTAATGCGTGAGGTGCAGTTTGTGATGGATGAAGCGGTGTGATACATGGATTTTTTACAATTCATTTGTATATTTTTCCATTGATTTTGGCAGAGGATATGCGGTTATAGCCAATAAGAACAAAACTAAACTACAAAAGCAAAATACTCAAGTGATAATGTCAGTGTTTCATGTTGACATGAAAAATTTAGATTCATAATTTATAAACAATTAAAATATTTATTTTTGGTCATGATTGGAAATATTTTTTGACAGTGGAACTCATCAAATCTTTAGGCGATATATTTCGTAATACCCTCAAAAAAATTTTTTTTTTTATACTCTACAAGTTAGCCCTTGAGTATAATCTCACCTGAGAGTTTAAATAAGAGGCTGTTTACTTTTTTTGGAACATAGGTTTTAAATACATTTTGTTATCAAAAAAAAAATGAAGTTGTCTCTTAGTTCAATACCAAAAAAGACGAGTTATTTTATGTTCAATAGTGAATCTAGCTTTTTCATGTGGTCAATCATGTAATATACAGTGTTAATGTAAGAGGAGTTAGTGCACATGAGTGAGTTAGTTAGTTACTATAACTGAAGAATACCATTACAAATCCCATAACAATGAAACATTACTCAATACAAACATTATTAACATTCACAGTTTTATATACAAGGCTGGTATCAATCATAAACTACTTTGTTCACGCAAACCACATAACAGAATCCTCGTCTGCACGGGCACAGGGGAATGACGATAGAGGGGAGTGAGGAGCGGGAGACAGGGGCATTCTTCATTCATTGATACTGACTGACTGCAGATAAGATCAATACAATCGATAAACAAATTAATATATTTAATTTGTTTCGATTTAGGTATGTGAGAATTTTTAAAAAATATGTTTACTGATAATGGGCATTTTGTTTTTGTGAGATAAAATATTAACACCCATAAAAATATATCAACAATAAAATTGTCTCCATAAAAACAGAAATAAGTTGGAGATAGCTTATCAGCTCAGTGTTAGTTGATCAGATTCAAAAAGTGCAAAAATAATTTGAAGGGTTGGTACTCTTTTACAAAAATATCCCCCTATCAAATTTGCATCTACCAATGATATTTACCAAGTCAAGATTATAATAAAATTGACAAATTCCTTAATGACAAAGATGCTTGGAGGCCTTAGAACCAGCTTTCACCTTCAGTCAAAGAAATTGTAAACGATATTATAATTTTTTTTTTAAAAGAGCAACGGCAGATTCCTGTTTCTGCCTTCTGAACCGGTAGTGAAATAATTACAGACGAACTTTCAAAATTTCTTTATTTCAAGTAGGCTATACTTGAAATTAAGGATTTTTGGATTTGATAAGCGATCATATTTTCACCAATCCCTCGCTACTAACATGATACCTCGCACTCCTGTAGCGCTATTTTGTGAGCCTCAAATTCGTATCTATCGCTCTTTGTCTATAATATCGTGTAAGATAGAGAGCGATAGGCACGAGTTCGAAACTCACACTGTCGAGTTATAAAACTTAGGCTGCTGTACCGCGTAGTCGAGGACTCACTCGAGAGTTATGCAGTTTGCTGTATCATGACTTTTTGTTCAAAAAAGTAGCACGTGTTTGCGGATTACGCCTTTTTCTATTCACAAAGCATGATATTGTCGACACAAAATGGTACCTGGCTGAGTGGGCGGGTTGATGGTTGTATTGCTGGTATTGCGCCTGTTGCTGGTTTGCGTTTAGCTGCAAGAATACA
This sequence comes from Bicyclus anynana, assembly GCF_947172395.1. Lineage (NCBI taxonomy): Eukaryota > Metazoa > Arthropoda > Insecta > Lepidoptera > Nymphalidae > Bicyclus > Bicyclus anynana. Next base: position 10,538,545 of record NC_069090.1, read on the forward strand.
TGTTGTCAGTATGTGCATGTTCAGTCATGATGCTTGTCATACAGAAACAGAACAAAAATAAAAATAATTGAATTTAGTCACAATTGCCATAGTTTTATAGTCTACTTTCGGAAGACTGTTTGGCTTTGGGTCTAGTAAGGTGTAAAGTAGGCCTAGCATGCGACCAACGTAATATCTCGTGAAGATAAATCATCAATCTCCTATTAAAAAGTGGATGCTCAATCAGTGACCAAAAAATGTCACAATCAATGAGTGCTAAACACAACTTCTTGGCACTCAATTTAAGTAGTCGCATTTGCAAATTCAACCTTAAACTCAATACTTAAGGTTGAATTTGGGATTTTATTGAATATTGGACTATATTTAAAGGCAGTTAGGTATAATTTTCTTTACCAATAATTCTAAAACTGCCAAAGCAAAATTGGCCAGTTTTTAAGTGAAATTTTCTACATGATTGTGCGTCCTTTTATTATAAGAGGTCAATGAGAGAAATAGACAAAATGTCGACCAATGGCAGCTGAGTTGTCCTAGTTCCATCTCTTTCGTCTCAACGCAATGAGAGAGAGAGAAAGTATCCGATGTATCCGGTTGCACCGCTATTCGTTGATATTTGTTTATTTCTTTTCAATAATTATCTCGATGGTCGCATGTTAGGCCTGCAAACTTGTTTGTAGACAGATGACAGCGTCTTAGTGTGTAAAACTAAAGGAATAACGAAACAAGCCTTCAATTTATACACACAAATGTGCTTGCCTCTTGCCATCTTACCACAAAGCCAATAGACTTCCCGAAATAGATGTACTATACAAACTTCTTTTTCGAAATTGTAATATTTGAAAGTGTTTCAGTTAATAATATTTTTGCATATTTCCCTTTTCCTATAAGAAGGGAGACCTGAATAGTCTTATAACAATGTTGATGATATTTAGTTATGTGAGTTTGATGACAATGCAAATACAACAAACAGGTGGGTAATGTTCACAAGAATTTCTAAATTGCCAACTCTATAATTTTCAAACTCTTTGGTTTTGACTTTAGTCACACATTTAACAATCAGCGGTAAAGTAGTGATGGGCGCCCCCTCCCACCCGCAATCACCTCACGCGTCTTGATTTAAATTCACTCTATGTAGAGTTCTTTCCACGAAAGAAGTCCCGCTGCTAAAACCTGAACTAAAATTGACATCGCCTTACACAAATGCCAATAAGACCGCCATTACCAAATGACAATGAGCACCATTAAGACATTAGTGCCGCGTCTACGGGACTTCTTTCGTGAAAAGGACGTGCGCGCAGCGACATGAGCAGCTAATTTCCGAGACATCATAAAGTTTTAAACTAACTGTACCATTAATAAAATTCTAAATCTGTAGGCCTAATAAAAAATATCTCGTTAATACAAATTGACCAATAGGGATGACAGTTTTTTGAATTGTATAGAAATACAGTTTAGTAAAACAATTTTGTAGAAGTAACAGGGTATCTGTACTTTCGGAGCTACAGGGATTTAAAGGAAGGTCATTTTTGCTTCGATGACGAGGATCGCTCCAAAACACTCCATACTAAAACAGCATGAATAAATGACGTTGACGATGTTAAATTCAAACGATTTAAGTTCAAACAAATTTACAAATATACTAGCAGACCCGGTCTAGCTTCGCTTCGACTTCGTGCCGTTCTTCCCTATCCCTACCCTACACTACCATACCCCCACCCTACCCTGAATTCATTTGTTACAAAAAATTGTGCTAAATTAAAAAAAAAATAATAGTAGAAGAAATTAAAAGAATCGCTCGACCGATTTTGTGCAAACTTCACATAAACCATCTACTAAATAGTCCGAACAAAGCCATTGGATTTTTGGAAAGTCAAAAACATTGGGTTTGGATAGGTGAGGTCCGTTGTATCAGCTTCTACCTACACACAGGAAGTAAAACTATAAGAAATTGTAATGTTGTCATCAAATTGTATGTTATAATATTGCATGATTTTTTATTAAAAGAGCAACTATTGAGTTTCTTGCTGGTTTCTTATCAGCAGAATCTGCCTTCCGAACCGGTGGTAACCTTTACAAATAGTCAACTGACGGTCAAAAGTGTTTGTAAAGTGAGCCTACTTGAAATAAATGAATTTTGAATTTTGAGCCCATTGAGTACATGAAAATGAAAAGTGGCGTTGTTTTTTGACTATAGATTTGTTATTTGTGCGTTTATGTACTACACTTTATATACTAAAAAATGTCACATTGCATGTAAGGAAGCTAAAAATGTATGATTTTCCTTTAATTACGTTAAAAAAAAATTTAACCTGATATTTAAAAACTAGTCATCATCCCCCCCATTGCAGCCGAACCGGAAATATCAAGCTCTTTCGCCCTAACGCAACGCAGCGATATTTTTGTTTCGACGCGATTGGTCGATTTGTCTTCACGAGATAATGTCGCGGGTCGCATATTAGGCCTATTGCTCAGTCTACAAGTAGAGTATGCACGTACCGGGTGCGGCCGCCGGCGCAGACTGCCGGAGGAGGAGCTCTGGCTGGAGGCGCCCGCCGCGCTGTGCTCCGACGTGGCCGAGTTGGACTTGGAGCTGTCGCCGCCCGACCGCTCCTCGGCCGTCTCCTCGCTATCACCTGCACAGACGACAATCAATTCATAGAGGAGGTAGCTCACTGTGGAGCCCTGGCCGGCAGTTGTTTGAGCACTCAAAACTAACCTAGGACAAAACAGGATGTCATGATCCACAGCGTAATCACAGGTAAAAGAAAGTTTACAAAACAACAAGGCATTGTCAATAAATTGGTATTATTTTTTTACATTATTATACAGGGTGCTGGGGAGTAGTTCCCACAACTTCAAGGTGTTGACGAGTCTTCACTAGGAGCTGCTGCTGCTAGGCGGAGCTGAACTGTGTAACTAATATTTTTTATGGACTTTAGGGAATTATTTGAATTACTTTGTATGGAAATACAAAGTAATTCAAGTAATTCCGACTAACCATGTAACACACGCCTTTATCTATCATTGCATTTTAAAATGTTAAAGTTTGGATACGTCATAATTGTAAGGATGTGTATAAGGGTTTTAAATGACGCAGTACTATGCTGTAGTGCTCGCTTCGCTCGCTTGAATTTCATCAAAAAATTGTCATCATCCCTATTACACTTCCCTCTTATCTCAATTCTAATAAAAGCTATGAACGGTAGGCTAGCAACTACTAGCAAGCCAAGTCTAACAAAAAATACTCACCAATAGCACTCTCATTGTCTCCATCGACCATTAATATTTTCTTCATTTTCCTATAATTCAAGTTGTCTAAATCCCTTACAGCAGCCTTGGTCCTCTGTATGAGATCAACAAGGACGTTGATTGATCGAGGCCGTGTGATGTACGGGTGCGATAGAAGCTTTGTGGACGACGGACGGTCTTGGGGGTTCTTTTGTAGGCACGCTTCGACAAAATATCGGAATGTGTCCGTCCATTCTGGAGCCTGAGGAAAATAACAATCTTTTAAATATGATAATAAAAAAAAGAATATTCCCATTCCCCTCCAACCAGTTGGGAAAAACTGGAGTGGGTACGACAATTAGACCAACGGGACGAGGATCGAACCACCACCCCTCGGTGATGAGTCCGAGCAATCTTACCGTTGAGCTATTGAGGCTACACAATTTTCAAGACAAATTTATAAATGTTTGGATGAAATATGTTAATTAAGTTACATAATTTTTTAATTAATTTTAATGTCATCATCATCATCATCTTCATCCACTGCAGGGACTTCCAAACATCACAATCCTGAGTCGCCTACATCCAGGGAATATCTGCGACTCGCTTGATGTCGTCTATCCACCTGGTGGGGGGTCGATCAACACTGCGCTTTCTAATGCGTGTCCACTATTTCAGCATCTTGGGACCCCAACGTCCATCGGCTCTTTGAACTAATTTTAATGTAAATAGCAATTACTTATATGGGACATTCAAGTTCAAGTATTAAGTATTGTTGTTGAAGACCTGTAGTGTTATTCTCTAATAATGTTTCTTTAAACCAACAGAGTATGTTTCGAATTTTATTCGCCTCAGTCTCTCTCTGTTTATAGTATGGTGTTAAAAAAAAGACTGATAGGTGACTTTGAGGTTCACAAGAATTATAAGAACACCAATATAGAATATATTATAGAAGAGATTCTTCAGTTCTGATGATTAAGGTAAACTGTGTGTATGTGTGTGTTCTATTACAGAACTTTTACTGTCCTTTCGACTTTATACGAATTATTATTTAACTCACTTGTAAAGTAGGCGAATCATTTTGAGCGATGTGATAGAGAGCAGACATGGCATTCATGTTGAAGTAAGGAGGCTTCCTTTCCGCCAATTCAATACACGTAATACCCAGCGACCATACGTCCACCTGCAAACACACACAAACAATTTAACTATAGTAAAAAAAAAATCGTTTAAACATTTCAAGAAATAAATACATTTTCGTAACAATAGACGTGAACAAAATATATGACATGTAATTAAAACTGCCGTGATAGCCCAGTGGATATGACCTCTGCCTCCGATTCCAGAAGGTATGAATTCCAATCCGGTTAATTCGAAACTTTTCAGTTGTATGCATTTTATGAAATTAAATATCACGTGTCCCAAACGGTGAAGGAAAAATATCATGAGGAAACCTGCATACCAGAGAATTTTCTTAATTTACTGCGTTTGTGAAATCTGCCTATTGGCCTAACCCCTTTCCATTCTGAGAGGTGACCCGAGCTCAGCAGTGCGCCGAATATGGGTTGTTAATGAATTAATTAATTAAAACTGACCTTCCCATCGTATTGTCCTTCATCCATGGCGAGAATGACTTCCGGCGCCATCCAGTACGGTGTACCGACAAAACTGTTGGCGGGACACTTTATACTGGCACTGCCGAAGTCTGCCAGCTTCACCGTGCCATTCTCTGTGAGTAGAATGTTGCCGGCTTTGATGTCGCGGTGAATCCGAACCAGACTGTGCAAGTATGACAGACCGCAGACGACACCCTCGCATATTGCAGCGATTTCTTCTTCGCGTAGGGGACGCTTGTGAACCTAGTGACAAAAAGCGTACTTTTTGTTAATAGACACTAAACAGTCACATGTCTAAATGACTGAGTACTTAAATTTTTTTTATTAAATAAATCTACATATATTAAAAGTGGATATGACCTCTGCCTCCAATTCCGGAGGTGTAAGTTCGAATCCGGTAAGGGGCATGCACCACCAACTTTTTAGTTATGTGCATTTTAAGAAATTAAATATCACGTGTCTCAAACGGAGAAGGAAAAACATCGTGAGGAAACCTGCATACCTGAGAATCCGCTTTGTTACTATTTAGCCTGAAATTCAGAATGAGAGGGTCATTCTGATGATGATGATGATATGTCATCAGCTTTTATCACAAGGTTTTCATTTTTGAATTTATAGAAACTTATATTTTAATAAACATCTTGATCTTTGTTTTTGATTGAAATGTTTGTATTAATTACTTAATATTGATTGAATTCCCCCGAAAATAAATATATTCAAAGGTCAAATACCCACTTTATTAAGCTACCTAGTATGCCCCAGGTTCACAAGACAGTTCCTAGCATTTTCTAGTAAACGTTACTCTATCGTTATAGTGGTATTCCACTTAAAATTAGATGGATGGATACGATTATATGTGAATGGATGGATGGATAAAAAGTATTAAAACTTAATCTTGAAAAAAAATTCACCAAAAACGAACGTAAAAATTTTTAATAATATGTTTAAGCCCCATTCATTCCCTATTATCGAATATTAGGTTGAAAGCTCTGATAGTATCCTGTATAAAATAAACAGGAAATAAATTTAACATAATATTATTAGCTACGTAATTAGCATGGAACGCGTGCGATGAAATGCACATTGAATTAATTACTGAGAAGCTTTGACCTAATAGCACTTCTTGTCACTTGACATGAATTTTTATTAGTATGCCATCTTCTAAATTTACATGAACTTTCATATCGAAAAATTAAATTAAAAGCTATAAAAGAAATGTCTACACTAGACATATTTAAAAGTCATTTAGGATTGGCTATTTTGAATGTTTTTATATTTTTGCTTTTTTGAGTATTTAGGCCTTTCAAAGTAAAAACAAAAAGTAATTTACCAGGTTTGCCTTTTCAGAAAGTTCTTGGTCTTTATCTCTACATTACCTTTAGCAGTGTTTGTCTGGTGGTTAGTCATGATATAATTTATGAACAGTTAGTATTTTGTTAAATGAAATCGAAAATGACCCAGAAAATGTCAAAGTCATCTTGGGCGCGTTTACTTAAGCCAGAGATTATGTTATTTATAAAAGCAAAATCAATCTACATTCGCAAATCAATACATAAAATAAAATTAAAGTGTTTGCCATAACACAATAAAACTTTTTAAAAACTTGCGTCTTTTTTAATATCTGGAACGTTTGAACCTGTGTATATTGGGTCTTTAACATAAGTTAGGGGAGGTTATTGAACGTGATATAAGGCTATTTTTAATTCCGTAAAAATCCATGATTCCCACGGACTTTGAAAAATTTAATTTGACGCGAAGTCGCGGCCTCCGCTAGTTTTCATTACAAAATAACAGATTTGGAAATTGGAAAATCGCGTAACACATTTATAAAATGTGTCAAAATCGGTTATCAATAGTGAGAAGGAATTCCGATAACTGTGCAATGATTGATACAACGTGTAATATCTGCCGATAACACACGATATAGCGTAGGGTTGCGTTAGCGGGATGACTCAAAAGCTCGCGACGTAGACTTGTCATGATTTGTTCTTTTAAATCACGTCTCGTTCTAAGAAATGACCTCATTCGGAAATTGCACATAATTAGCCTTTTGTGCCATTAATTTCAAATCCCGATATTTGTACAAGCTTTTCATTGGTTCCAAATTAGTCTTGCACTTAACCCTTTACTGGTATTGTGAGGGTCGCACGGTCTCTACGCAATAACTTTTCTGTTTCCTGACAAGTAAGCCTTGTGGTTAACCACCATTTTAAGTATTCGATTCACGGCATAAGTTGCTATTCACGGCAGATGCCTGACTTTCAGCTCTGCATCATTTTACAGAGTGTAATTATTGGAATTTTAGTTTTATGGCAAAGTTTTATTTTTCATTACTTTCTTGTTTTTTGAAAAAAGACGACATGGGGAATTTGTTAAGCCGGATTTATATTAGTCTGACGTGTCGTGTCGTGACGCATTAGAACAGAATCGGTATTATACATTTTGTATGCGACACATCAGAAGCCATCACGACATGTCACAATACATTAATTGTGAACGTTGCCATACACATGACACCGATTCTGTTCTGACGCGTCACGACACGACACGTCAGACAAATACAGAGTGCAATAACTGTTCACAATCAATTTGGAAAAAGTTGCGTTCACAAGATTTGTAATTAAGCACTGTACGTTATTAAATGTAAATTGTAAAAAATAGGAAATTCCTTCTCTTTTCTTTGTCATGAAAATTTAAAATATAGGTTCATAATGTGTCCTCCGTGACCATGATCTTGATTAGCCCAGTGGATATGACCTCAGCCTCAGATTCGGACGGCGTAGGTTCAAATCCATATCCATCCATAAAGGTGACATATATAGATGTTTTTGTCTTTCGTCGTCATACATTTAACTATTATTACTTACAGTAATAATACCCCATAAGCAGTTATTATACTCCTATTACACCTATTTTTGCTTTACATGTTAGTTTATACCAAGGAACCAAAGAGAGCTTAGGCCCTCCACACTGCTCCAACCAATATTGGAGCCATGTGGTAGGTATCAGCTCCATATTCCCTCTCCTATAAGGAGGGAGGGTCTTATAGTTGGGCGTTAAAAAAAGCTGATGATGATGATACTATAGAAAACATTTATGTGTGAAAATAATGACATAATATTAAAAAGCTTTTCAAATATCAAACATGGGCTAAGTTAAATTTTCTATTGCAGTAATCTTATTCCCTAGACATTAAGATTTCAAATCATCAACATACAAATCTTTATGAAAACCAATTCATTAGGGCTTACAAGTGATAAACATTATCTTTAGCACGTTTGGATGGTGCAGTTGCAAAAACTAACTCATGACCAAGGGCCCTGTATGGGTTTGTAACTAGTCGGGCATATTTTGATGTTGTATCATGTGACTTTTAGCCTTATAATAAATTAATATACAAACAGAAACAATAGTTTGAATTCTAAAAATTACTTCATAATTTTGTCAAATTGATATAAAGTTTGTTACCTCAATAATATCAGAAGCAGAGCCTACGCAGTACTCCATAACAAGCCAAGCTGTATGCTCCCTTTTGTAACACCCCTTGTATTCTATGGTGTTAGGGTGATCCAACTGCTTGAGAAACCTGCATACAATTACACAAGGGTTATATGTTTGCATATAGTGTACAAAGTACCAACATATCTAGTCTACTTTCGCAAGTCTGTTTGGCTTTTAGATGTAATTTAAAGTCCGTTTATATCTACAGACACAGTGCGTCACAGACAAGTAGCGTAGCAGACACCCACAGACACCGTCTATTCACACTGCCCAGCAGGTAGCTAGAGATACTTAAAGTCCTTTTCATGAAAGAAGTCCCCCAGACGCGGCGCTAATGTCTTAATTGCGCTCAATGTTATTTGGTAATGGCGGTCTTATTGTCATTTGTGTAAGGCGCTGTCAATTTTATTTCAGTTTCATGAAAAGGACTCTACAGACATGAACCGCACAGACAAAATATTCTTTCCGCGAATACTGACCGGGCGAGGCCGCGTTACGATAGGTATAAATACGTTAATAAAAAAAAATAAACACTATAGAAGAATATTTTGTCTGCTACGGCACGTTTAATGTCTGTAGATATAAACGGACCTTTAAAGGTGTACGACAGTTGACAATATACTAGTCGACGCACTGCGGTTTTACCTGAGTAGTTCACGTTCCCATGAGAATACAGGGATAAAAAATAATCTATGACACTCACTAATAACATGGATTTAGGAAGAATTCTCAAAATTGGGGTTGGGAAATATTAACATGGGTTTGATAATGGTTTTATCATGTTCCTAGCAGACTCCCGCGACTTCATCCACCATTAGACCTCCTTAATCCGGCCCTATCGCAATTCGTCCGTTATTTATTTTTATCCGTAATTTCGTAATCTACTAACTATAACCTCCCTGCCAAATTTCATCTTTGTACATCAAGCGGTTTTAGAGATTTTGTGATGAATGATCTTTCGCATTTATATATTAAGACTAGCTGATGCCGCGCGGTTTCGCCCGCGTGGTTTCCATTTCCGTAGGAATACGAGGATAATATATAGCCTATAGCCTTCCTCAATAAGTGGGCTATCTAACACTGAAAGATTTTTTTAAATCAAACTAGTAGTTTCTGAGATTTAACCAAACAAACTCCTAAGCTTTACAGTTTAATACTCTTTATATTCATGTGAAGATACTCACTTTATCTCCTTTAAGATGTCCTGCCACTTCTCCTCACTCTGCTTGCCCAGATAGGACATCTTCTTGATCGCCACAATCTCTTTTGTGAGATTGCAGCGTGCATAGTATACCGCCCCAAATGATCCATGGCCAATTTCTCTGAGATCCTCAAAGATCTTCTCTGGATCATGTTTACTGAATAACTCAGCAATGTCGGGGTCCTTCAGGCTGCCTGGACGTGGCATTTTTCTCTGTAATCATTATTTTATATGGTCAGAATATTAGCCATGTCTTTTAAACATAACCATTTCCACTTAAACTAATATTAAATAACATGTGTAAGATTAGATTCGACAATTTCCAAAACAGAGTGATCCTAACCATCTAACTATGAATGTGTCAAGAAAGAGTCAAAGCGTTTTGTAATAATACCTAAGACCATGTGAACAACACTATAATAGAGATTTCTTGCTGCATACAAAGGGACAAAATTATGTTATACTTTGATCTCTACTACTTTGAATCTGTTTTCTCTCCTATTGTGAGTGTGAGAGAACACTGTTGTATTCAATCTATATAGAATTGCATACTTTAAGGTGAATTTTTGATTTCCAATAATTGCAAATTTATTCTTTTTAACCACCAAACCAAACAAACTTAGCTCCATTACTGTGATTTCTTGTAACAGTTTTAAATATCTATTCAATTGTTGAAATAAAATGTTATGTAAAAGTTTTTAGTTTTTAAAAATATGTAAATTACACTTTAGAAATCTTAATTGTCTTGTTTTGAAGTTTTTTATTTTAATAATAATATTGTTAATATAAAAAACTGGGAAGAAAAGTTTTGGGGTCATTTTGTTGAGCAAAAATATACATGAGAGATGTGTTCCTAGATCCTAATCAAAACTGAGTCTTAAAACCCTTCTGAGTCTTATTATATCCAAAAACTATGCACAAACCCACTGTAGCTTAAAATCTTTATCTATATCAAATCTGTCATTCTAGAATGATGATTGTACATATATTTTGACAGTTGTTTTTTAATTTTATTTTAAATAGATAAAAAATTTATGTTTATGGTAAATAAAAGAAAATATTTAACAACAGTTGAAGATTCTGATTCTATATTTTCCATGTCTCAAATCCAGATGATAAAAGATGTACAGGAAATAAAATATTAGAATAAATCTAGAGAATTCACCACTTGACCAATCTAAAAGTAGACCATAACATATTATTGTTAATCTAAACTCTATATTACATAATTCATTAACCCTAACAGGTGAACCACAACATATCTTGTAAGACAAAATAACAAATGAATGGCCAAACTGGAAACATTTCTCTTTTCTCCTATGGCAACATAACATTGGACAAAAATATGTCACTCTGTCTTTATGAGATGTGTCATGTCACATTAGGCCCACAGAAAGAACACAACTGGTCCTATTACCACCATCATCATCTAGTCTTTATGGCACACTGTATTTTTTCTAAGCTCTAATTCAAGTTGACCATCTGTACCCACTGTGAAGGTGTTATAAATATACTTGATTGAATATTTGATAATTTTTTTTAAACTAGTATTCTCAGTATGCTAAAAGTAAAACAATTTTGTGAGAAATAACAGTGTATTATATGTATATTACACAGCAGATGCCCAACAGTTTCACCCATACAGTTCCTATTTCTGTGGGAATATGGGGATAAATCACAGCCTACAACACTCATAAATAATATGACTTTGTATTGGTAAAAGAATTCAGTAGAACCAGAGGTTACCTCAGAAATTTCTTTACTCTTTATAATATTACTATAGATACCATCCATGGACAAGAGACCATCCATTTGTTAAAAGATAAAATGGTTGGATGACATTAAAGTGGGCAGACTTGACTATCCACAACTAAAATGTGTTATGGAAGACAATTTTTTTTGTACTATGTTATACTGTGCAATCAGTCAGTAAGACTATGACCAGATGGGTTTTATGTGAATATGTGATAGAGAGTATCATAGGAGACATTCATATTCTTGTTCAAGGTGGACTATCAAGCTCCCAAGATTCTTTTTTGGAATGGATATATGGAAGACAAATATCATTATTGCATACTGACTAACAAACTTTGTTCTGGTGGTTGCACCAAGTGATGATTATGATATATTCAATACACTTCATTATGAAACATAGATAATATTGTCTTTGTATTGACAAATAATAATATTGCAAAATCAACAAATTTGACAATGTAAACATATTTTATTTTTTATGGATTCTTAACAATATGACTAATTTAAACTTTGACAAATTAGTGTAACACCAGTGATATATGTTTGTTAATTTCAAGATTTACATGATCTACACAACATTAATTCAGGTTACAGACCTTCAGTTTTATCAAAATAATTAGAAATAATTGTACAGTTTTGCTCAGTTTTGCCTGTGTTTGACTGTACCATTAAAAGTGCAGGTCTGTAGCCTGTATATGTGAGCGTAAAACATACTGCTTGCGCCAGCTGTGAGCCGGCTGTGTCCGTCAGTTAATTAGAATGATCCCGCCGCCTCGGGCCATCCTCCGCTCTCGCTATCTGCAATAGTCGGAAACGACACCGATAACAGGTCACGCCAAATTTTAACTCGATATTTCCTATACTCAAAAGTAAATAAAACAGAATGAACTTGACTATCACAACTGTTAATTATTAATTAGCCCTAGGAATTAAAGTCATCTTTTGTAATTTAATTAAAAGGTTCTCTTGACAGACGTGAAACCAACCTCGGCGCATCCACGATCTCGACCTGACATAGATGCGGCTTCGATTGGAATCCATACCACTACATACGATTTTTACTTCCATTAGTATAAATACAGTGCATTAAAACCCTGTGAGAAGGTAAGAAAAGAAAATATTGCAAAATACTTGGCACTTACAAAATTTCGCCTCAAAATGGCGTTGGGATAAGTATGCGATGATAGCTTTTTGTTTTAAGAGGCACACACTTTATGGTTTTCCATCACGGTCGTCACTCACTTGTTAAACATATTCACATAGATTTAATGTTATCCGTTTGGCGTAACCGTACAAAGAAATTTAATTGAAAACTATTTACAACTTTCCCTGTACGGGAAAAATAATCTCTCTGAATGAATACCCAATATTTTACTCTTTGCTCTGAATGATTTCAGTCGGAGGCGCCCTCTTTTTTGATCGTTCATTTCCATTTGACATATTCATTTTTTTTTTTATGTGTCAACCACAGAGTATCTTTGACTCACAATCGTAGATAAGCAATTAAATAGACAAGTGATTGTATTTTTTGAAGTGATAATTTGAAAGGAATGGTGCCGCTTCGATATGAAGCAGTTTAGTTTTATTACAGTTTAGGTTTATTTAATTCACTAACGAAATGGGCTATTTAGGTGTTCGAGCCTCCGATTGACCCACTTACAGTCCATTCCAAATCCGAATTCCAGAAACGTAAACAAGAAACCCCTTAAACGAACTTTAACTTTGAAACCGCAATTTTCAGTGTTGCATATAATAATCACTCATAAAGGTCTTATTTATTAAAGTAAAACATTTGAAGTTTATATTACACACAAAAGTAACTCAAAATTAGTAATAAAAAGTAATATTTTATCGAAACACTAAAACATGCCGTAAATTAAGACACAGACGAAAAACTAACTGAACACTTTTGACAAGTTTCACATATAAAATTGACAGATATATTAGGGCTTGAAGTTAATAATGAACCATAGAGTGAATAATAGGAACCATCAAAATCGATTATAAAATCGAATGTTTTTAATGTGTAAATCGAATGTCTTTTATCTATAAAATGAAATAAAACAAAATAAAATAGCCTTTCATTTTATACTACCAATACACAGATTAATCAATAATATTCAGATGGAGCGTACGGAACACGACGTTGTCGTAGCCGCAACAAATACGAAATTCAAAAACGAATTCATTACCACACGAACCGTCGCATCAGTAATTTTCAATATTATTTAAGAAAAATGGCGTCTTATGTTATTAAATATTTTAAAAACTTATGAAATATCATACTGTAGTGAAACTGTATTTATTACCATTTATTACCATTAAAAACATGAAACGATATTCAAAAATTTCATTTCTATCTCAGTCTTGCCCTTACAAAAAGTTATATTTTTAAAATCTGTGTTAATATACATCCATCAAGTTGGATGCAAATCTTTATGTACCACGTCCCTAGACCATTCTTTTTAATGGTCTAAGACCACATCCCATTTGTTGGTTGATCAGATGTAATTACAACGCTATGAATAATTCAACTCAATTCGTATTCAAAGATCTATAATTTACATACTGTTTACAACGTCGCAAGGTTAATTTATAACATCATTTAAACGTTTAGTATTTGGTTGATTATTCATTCAATCGTCCATTCACTAGTAGTCAATCAATGTTTCACTTCACTATGGCTACAGTGACAAACAGTGACAGTTGATTTCAACTGTCAAATTCAATCGTTTGCGTTAGACAATTAGCGTTTCGCCCTCAAATTCACCAACAAAAAAGTCTGTCGTTTTTTGAGGGGGACGAGATAAACTCACACATTGAAAACATTTAACACCATTAAGTATATTCTGTGTCCATACACTACAGACAACAGAAATTGACTCGCAATACACACACACGTAATTTTTACACAGACACTATCTTTTTAGCCGTTTGTGACAGACACATCGCTAAGACTATCCACAGAATATATATAAAGAATGTTCGATTACTTGATCGATTTTTTGCTATTCCGTCAAAAGAATCGATTCTTTTTAAAAATCGCTTTTATTACAAATTTGATAAAATTATGGTAGAAATACTTACAAATGTAACGTTACTCCATCTTTTACTAAACTACAAGTTTTTGGCCGTTTTTTATGGCATTCAACTACACAAACCGGCATTTTTAGGGAGCTCTTTACACGACGAAAACGATTACAACAATGAAACATCGATTCTATAGCAAAAGTTTTAATAAACGCGTTAGATCATTGATTCTTGATCTTTGACAGAGGGGTAACGGTTTACGAGGCAGGTCCTTTCTTTTTAATGGTCTAAGATTAATAATAAATATCGACTTTTTTGTATAATGATATCGATAGTTCGATATATCGATATTTTATTAACCTTAGACTATGTATCTAGAAAATACAATTTAATTTACTCTTTCTTTTGCTTTATTGCTCTTTGGTCTTTGCTCATGCTCTTTGTCTTTGGCCGCGTTACGCCGGTTTTTTTTTTGCACTTTTTCATATTTTTCTGTGACTTGACTTTGCTGTGCTTTTGCTGTTTCGCGCATAATCAAGTACAAAAGAACATAACATTCTGTATTTATAAGGTACCAAAGGATTTATCATTTAAATTCTTCTTTAAAAAAATATTACCTTAAAGTAATGTCTCGACTTTGATATTTGGATTTCACTCTGTTTTTCACAAGTTTTCAACTCCAAGTCAACTCCTGTCCCGGTGTTTGCAAAATGGCGGTTGAATGGTACTTCATGTAAAAGGCGTCATGGTTATGTTTTTATAACACAGCGGTGTTATTATTACCAGTATTGAGTGAATTTTGTTAGTATTTGAACATTGAATATAAAATAATGGTTTGTATTTTCTACGTCAGCCTAAAAATAATCAATCATAACAACTTTTGACTGTAGATTCCATTTTGTAAGTTTTTAATTGTATTTATTAACTAGATGGCTGAAAAGAAGGACGGTGCTGGGCCAGAGGGAGAAGAGGAGTTTTCTGTTGAGAAAGTCTTAGATCGGCGCATACGAAATGGAAAGGTAAGTTCAATAAGTAATATCGATGACGACGACCTCGGAGTGGCAGTTACTGGACACGTTCCTTTATCCTCACAAGTTCCTAGGTTCAATCTCAAAGAATATGCTTTTTAAATTGGCTTAGGTTATCAATAAAACCTTTCCGTAAAACAATTTAAAATAGAATACTTAAATAAATTAGTTACAATGAAGGCATTCCATAGATGTAAAAAGAGATTAATGTCTATCCTGAGGAGTCCCATAAGAACCTAGATAGGGAAATAAGTCAAAACTTAAATTATTTGTATGTATGGCGGCAGGTTGAAAATTTTATGCACACCAATAAATGTAGGAGTATGTGATAAGTACATGGTAACCTTGCCAATTTAACTTATTACTAATTACTAATGTTAGACATTTTCAATTATCATTAAGTATTATTTAGCTGCTGATGTCTAATAAAATAATAAAATGTTTACAGGTTGAATATTACCTTAAATGGAAAGGTTACAATGATGAGGACAACACATGGGAGCCGGAAGAGAACCTTGACTGTCCTGATTTAATCCAGACATTTGAAGATGCCAGAAAGAAGAAGGAAGCTGGTAAACAAATATAAATGTATTTTTAACTTATGTATTGTTGCTGCTGGTTACAGAAGGTGCTCATCTGTTGTGTTTCAAAGTCCCTGTGCTGGAGATTTCTGCAGGATTTATTTCAGATAGCCAGGAACTTTTCTTTACCTTTCTACTGTAAAACAGCCAGGCATAAGTCTGCATACATACATAGTTGATGTTCTTTGCAACTCATACAAAGCATTTTTGGAATGCACTTCCAGCTTCTGTTTTCCCTACTACCTACAACATGGGTATCTTCAAGTTGAATTGGCATCTTCTAGGCAAGTGCATTCATGTTAAGCAGG
Organism: Bicyclus anynana; assembly: GCF_947172395.1. Lineage (NCBI taxonomy): Eukaryota > Metazoa > Arthropoda > Insecta > Lepidoptera > Nymphalidae > Bicyclus > Bicyclus anynana. The sequence goes on from NC_069090.1 coordinate 10,554,790, forward strand.
ATGACAGTCAAATGCTCATTGATATAATAAAAAAAAAGATATGTCTAGCAATGGCTGTCTATCAGCTATCTATCCCTATTGGCTGTCTATCGGCGGGTGCCGGGCCCATCGTGTGGCAGAGATAAAACCCCGAGCAGATCCTCGATGGATCTGCTCGGGATGGATGAAGATGGACTTGTAATCGAGATGTAGAGTTAAGGATGTCTTTGACAGTTAACTAACACTCCCTTCTCTGCTCGTGTTGTTCTCCCTGAGAGAGAGCAGCTTTGTATACCCTTTCTAATATAGAACTTGCTGACGTTCTAGTGAGGCCAGAGTTTTTAAGCAAGTTATTGAGAGATTTTGCTGATAATCCTCTTGCATCTACCTTCTATGGCATAAAAAACAAACCACATAGCCATTTTTAGTTAGTTCATAATACTTATTCACTTTCTTACTGTGGTCCTAAGTCACAGTAAGCTCTATAAGTACTATAATGTTAAAAGATTGAAAGAAATATACACCTCTTTCTAAATTTTTGTTTATTTATTACTGCCGGGTATTGTATTTAAATCAAAAGTATGCTTTAGCTGTACACACTACTTTAATTAAATTAATGTAGTCTTATTTTTTTAGAGGGTAAGGCAAATAAAGTTGACAAGGATCCAAAGAAGAGGAAATCATCAGCAGCTACACCAGATTTAAAAGGTGCTAAGAAAAGTAAAAGTGATGAAAAAAAAACCTCTGGCTTTGACAGGGGGCTTGAGCCAGAGAAGATTATTGGTAAGTTATAAACAACAATAATAATATTTAGTTTATATTTATGCAGCCATAGCAAAAGACAAATATATATTATTCATATATATATATATATATATTTATATATTGCATATATTCAGGTTATCTAATATTAGTAAATACTACATGAGCTTTAGGTGAAGAAAAACACACTTTTTTGTCATCTTGTTTATTGTTTTATGCTTATTTGAAATCAAGGCATTCAAGGATTACATGCCTTTTCGCCTAATTTAATGTAACAATTAAGTACCAAAATAAAGAAAGAACCACAGACCTCTGAGAGTATAAACATATATATTACTAGGACTAGCCCTGTGATTTCCCATGTAGTCACTTAATGTATTTAGTAGTAGAATCATATAGATTGAATGTATTTATACCAGGACCTTTTTTTATCTTTTTATAATGATTTCTCACATTGTGTGATAGGAGCGACAGATAGCAGTGGAGAACTGATGTTCCTAATGAAATGGCAAGGGACTGACGAGGCTGACCTTGTACCTGCTAAGCAGGCGAACGTACGATGTCCCCAAGTAGTTATCCAGTTCTACGAAGAAAGGTTGACATGGCACACACCAGCTGCCGATGAAGGTGGCAATGAAGATTAGGTTAGTCAAGAAAGTTATTGTTTTTCTATCTGTTTTCCCGGTCAAGCTTCACTTTGACTTATGTGCACTTCTTCCCTATCCCTACTCCTACCCTACTCCCACCCTACTCCTACCCTACCCCACCCTACTCCTATCCTACCCCCACCCTACCCCTACTCTACCATTGAATTCACTTTTTACAAAAAATGTGATAAATGAAGCTCAATTGCTCAACCGATTTTGTACAAACTTCACATAAACCATCTATTAATTAATAGTCTGAACAAAACCAAAACATTGGTGGGCCTATTCTTGAGTTATAAAATTACAACAAAAAGTGGCATTTATTTTTATATACATAAATATAGTAATAAGTACTTGATGAAAAGCTATTGCCTTTATCAGAGCAACACCACTTAAGAGAAACTAAAAAAGCTTCACCAATGCAGAAAAATGTTAAATTAATCTGTCTGTAAGTGAAGATAATAAACATAAAAAGCAGAAAATAATAAACTAAAAACCACTTTTTCATATTCCTCTTCCTTTCACTATGACTACTGGCATACTGCTAACTCTTTAATTATGAAACATATTTTACAATATTCCTTTTATCCCCAGGTACATTCTTTGAGGGAATTATAAGATACTTTTTTCATTAAGAATATTTTTTTAGTTTGGACGTTTTAATTTGTTAGATTCATTTTTTGTTTATAATTATGGTTTAATTTTAATAATGATGTTAGAATTATGTCGTCATTTGAAAACAAGTACTGCCCAAATATTTTTCCAATATTTTATTTTTGATCTATTTGACTCAAGACATTATTTTGAAATTATTTGTATCTTGAAAGTGGGCACTTAATGCTTCATCAGAATGTTAGGGTTCAGAATTGAAATACTTATCTTGTTGCTGTATTATATGTAACATGTTCTGCCATAATTTCTGGTGACGCGATAAATAAGAATTTTCCAAATAAGTATGTGTTTATATATTAAGGTAGTCAGAGTATATGTTAAGGTAGACATAATATTAATCTTTGTTTAGTAAAACATAAAATTTTAAAAAAATAACCAAATTCAGATGAGCCATGTATTGACTTCAAGAACTAATCTCAATAATTATTTTCCTTTGTGGATACATAGGCTTTGTTGAATTTGTTTTTAAATGTTTAATTAAATTTTACCTGCAACTCATTGTCTTACTCTTAAATATAGATTTCGGATGACAGGTATTAAAATATTTGTCTAATATTGTAGTTTTCTTTCTTTACTGTAAGGCCCTCATCATCTTAACATTGTCAGTCTCAAACTGGCTCTTCATCACATCTCTTGATTCATGAACAATCAGTGTTTCCTCTACCTATGAGTTTGTCGATAGTATTATTTTTTTTTTACTAGAAAATTAAATATAAAATTTTTAAGGGTTGCCTTATAGCAATATCTGGCCGTCTGGCGATTTAAATTGTACTGACGAAAATATTAAAACCGGCCAAGTGTGGCGGCCACCAGCGTCAACCGTGTGCGGCGAGTCCATATAAAATGTATAAAAACTACAGGAAATATGCCGGTAGCGGCGATTTGTGGACGTGACCGGTGGCCCGTGTGTGGGAGCCTTAATAGCCTGCGCTAAACCGCGGACGGACAGACCACAGACGAACATAACAATACTATGAGGATTTCTTGTGGACTATGGAACCTTAAAAACGATACACTATATTGTTGGACGATCGAGGGTTGAGGGTATGGACCTAGGAAATCTGTTACCTACCCTACTTACTGACCAGAAAATCATGGTGGAAACCTACTGAAATAAAATGAAGAAAAACGCAGTGAAAGAATTTAAAAAATCACTTTAGCGGCATAGGCGTAAAAAGTACAACTTTCCATTTAAAAATTAGTAGTATTTGGTTTATTGATGATTCTGCATACAAATCTGGGATTTTCCTAAAACTGATACCGCTTTCAAACTGATCAGTAGGTAGGAATTATCATTTATCGCTTGTACCGACTCTTAAATTTATGGTTTACGGACTGAACAAAGGTTCTATCGCTTGTTTTATTAAGTATATTTGGATATACTTAAAACAACATAATTTTTACCATAACATCACACTAATAGCCAAAAAGACACAAGAAAGTTATTATCAAGCATTATAAAAATGTATCACTCCGAAACTACTGGATGAATTCAAATGAAATTTGGCACGATTTGAGAAGATACTACGAAAACGGCCCTAGGATACTTCATCCTGAAAATAAGAATAGAAAGCATTTGATCAGTCCGTATACTCGCTCGATATTAAAGGGGGTGTGTATAAAAAAATGAACCAATAAACATTGCACCATCCAGAATCATCTGTAATTGCTGCAAAACCGAGAACAGAATGCGGTCGTCGTATTATGCTTATTCAACTCACTCAGAGCGCCTGGTGGATGGTGAATGGAATTAACCGAAGATGATGTACCTAAAAAACTTCAGAATTAAAGAATGGATTGCAAATGATAATGATAAAAGAATTACAGAGAAATCTAAACATATTTTGTATCTCCCTATCTATTTATGTAAAAAGGTTAGTTTTTACAATGCTCAACAGGTGGAGCTGATTATAATATAGTAAAATATGCTTAGGCTCTTTGTTATAGATAATACAATACAGATTCATTATCATTCGCATTCGCAATCGGCCAGTCGCAGTTCAATTTACCTTCGCCTTCGACAGTTTCCCTTTAATTTACGTAAACGTAAACATAGTGGTTACTTAAATACTCTTTGATTTACTCTTTGTCTTTGGCCAGTTCGCGGCGCGGGGCGCCACTCGGCCTCGGCCAGCAGTGAGTGACGGCATTGCGTTCTTACTTTGTTTGCATTTGTTTGTAATTTGTGATAGTTGCTGCTTGCTACTTTGCTACTCTAAGCACCACGCCGCAGGGTGTGATACAAATTGCAAAGGTGAGCTTTTATTAAACAACCAAGAGTAATTTACTTTTGTCGTAGATACCTGCTAGTTATTTTTAATTAAACCTAGGATTAGAAACTGATAATACTATTATTATTTTGAGTTATCGTTATTCGATAGTATGAGTCATACTGTATGACGAGTATGAACTGTTATGTTATTCGCTTTTTTAGGCAATGTTTAATCTTTTAAATGGACGCCTAGTCGGTTACCTACCGATAGTGGTGTAATCAACTTTACCTTATTATTTTAAGTATCCACCTACCTACTTAATTTTTAGTGTGATTAACATGTGTTTCAAAATATTGTGTAATAGACAGTAGGGTAGTAGGCCGAGTAAGTACCTAGAACATTTAAAAAACATTGCGAAGTAACTAATACATGTTGGTATTATGTTTATAATAATTATTTAATTCTCTCATTTATTTATTTACCTTTTTTTAAAATTTTTAACAATGTTAATATAAAAATATAATACAAAACACTATTAAAAAATTATAAAAAAAAACCTCCCGGTGCGGGATATTTGAGTGCCCAGCAACCGATGCCTCACAAATTCACAATACGCGCCGTCTCAAGAATCACTACCTTCTGTAACCGACTCTTGATCCAACAGATAGGTATGTGAAAGCTTCTTAAGATGTTGGTCGAAGGTTTTCGCTGACCATTGACTGAAACAACTATCGGAACTATAACAGTTGACTCAACATTCCACATGGTGGTAATCACGTGAGCAAGATCCAAGTATTTTAATACTTTTCCTTTTTTGGCTTTAACCAGATTATCGTCATGTGGAACAGTAATATCAACAATTATTGCACGACGCACTGACCGATCGATTAGCACTATATCAGGTCTATTGGCAACAATATACCTGTCATAACCGTTCGGTCCCAGTAGAGCAATGGACTGCTATTTTCAAGAACTGACGCTGGGTCGTACCTATAGTAAGGCATCTCAGAATCAATAAGGCCGTACCTAGACCATTAAGGTAGGTACTTACTAAACCCTACCTGCTTATCTTTCAACTTGCTATCAGTGTCGATAAAGTACCTATGAAGATACGTACTTATAATTTATAAGTACCTAGGTATGCACTTACTGCTTCGTAGGTCTAGTAGTCACTTTGTCCGGCAACATATGAAGGCCACGGGTCTCATTTTGACGACTTCTCTGGCGCAGTTAAATGTGCTGTGGTTCTCGACAGAGAGGCCTGGGTTCGAATCCAGCTTGGATCAGTTTGGGATTTTACAATTTCTAAATTGGCTCAGATCTGGTCTGGTGGTAGGTATAGCTCGTGGCTAGTAAGGGAAGATAACGATTTCACCTCGTTTTTCGGAAATCGAGTTTTCATCGGATCTCGGTGCTTTGAGCCCCAAGGAAGCTACCCTGACTATTTTTAGGGTTCCGAACGTACGTAGTACAAAAACGGAACCCTTATACTTAACTCACGCACATTTTAATGTCTGTCTGTTTTGGAATTAAAAAAAAATTGCTTCTAAGTTATTTAAATAACTAGACGACAATTAACCATGCCCTTTTTTTTCCGAAACTACTGTATGTAAAATATTGAAAAAAAAAATACAGAAATTAACTTTAAGATTTCCGGAAAACTTTGAAACTCTGAAATTTTTCAATATGAAGGTCACTTTTGGGAGGCAAGATGGAAAATTAAAAACTTTTTTTGTAATTCTGATATACATAGTTTCCAAGTTATTCAAGAAATAGACCATTCCCCCTCTTTTCTCCGATACCAAACCTAAAAATTTGGAAAAAAATACTAGCCTTTGTACTTGAAAACCTCAGAAACAAAATTTTTGAATGAAATTATAAATTGAATGTTGGGTAAGGTAAGGTAACGGTAATAAACGGTAAGGTAAAGGTAATAATTTTGTTAACTAGGTAGGCAGTACATAGGCGTAAAAATTGTACTAAATGAGAACTTACTGTTCCAATATAGTTTCGTAATGGGTCGTGGGTAGGTAGTACATTTTTGCATTTTCCATGAAGTGCACGTCACTTAGGTGTAGGGGTAGGGGTTAGCGGTAGGGGTGCAGGGAGGAAGTAGGGTAGGGTAATGGTAGGGTAGATGTAGGGTGGGAGTTGATGGGTAATGGTAGGGTAGGTGTAGGGTGGGAGTAGGTTAGGGTAAGGGTAGCGTAGGTGTAGGGTGGGGAGTAGGGTAGGGTAGGGGTAGCAATATATTTTGAAAATTGTTGTGTTACGTGCTATAGCTGCGTGCTATGGATGTCTGCTATGGGCCGTCGCGAGTGGGTAGCTATGTGCAGAGCAGAGTACATCGCATACTCGTGAGCTGTGCATCTTTCTCGCGCAACTCTTTGCGGCGGCGCATTCACAGCGCATCTTCCTCGCACAGTTACTTAGCTTAGTGTTGGTGGAAACGGTCACATACTTTCGTAGCGTAGATTTCACATCTTCGAAGTATAGCTGCATAGCACATCTCTGGTGGAAAAGCACCATAAGAAGTGTACTTTAGCATTGGATCGAATATTTACTTATTATATGGGGTACATATACTGTAGGTTATTAACAAAATCTTAAGTGAAACATATTAGGACAATTTGTTAACTTATGCATGTTTTATGTTTCAGATAACAATGACTTCTGTTGTAGTAGACGGATATACGTTGGGAGAAAAGCATAAAAGTTACAATAAATTAGTAAATGAAGCAGTCAAAAATAATCCAACGCAACAGATAACTGCATTAAATTACGATGATCCTGATTTGGACAACTTATATAGAATTGATGTGGCCTGTAATATTAAAAATGTTGCATATATTCTTGAAGCTCTCAAATCGGAGGATATGTTGTACGTCTCTCGAGTCATTAAACAATCTAAATGGTTAATCACCGACCATCAGTATTCATCTATTATTAATCCAGATTACCTGCACAACAATCTATCTCCGCAGATGACCACTAAAGCTTTTAATAAACTTATTCTCCACATTAGGCTCAATTTAGAAGACGAAAATCGTGTTGAAGAATTTTTCAATTATTACAAAGAAAAAGATTTACAAAAATCACTTAAGTGGCTACCGCGTTGTTCTAACACTTTTATTGAAAATATCATTCGAAAGCATGCTCACGATATTAAACCACAAATAATGAATCGTTTATATAAAAAATCTATAACATTTCTGGAAATATTCTTAAGGAGTTTCGACAACGATTGCTATCATTACAAAGGTGATTTTATAAAACCTGCTATGTTTCTTGTAAAACAGAATGTTGAAAAGTTTTTGGATATTGTAGAAGAAAGTGATGAAGGCTATATGCCAGGATTCGGACCGAACAGTACAAAAACAGCAATGGAGAATTATTCCGAGAGGATAATGAAAAACCTTGAAAGATATGTTCACATACTTCATATCCCCACTTTTGCAAAATTTATTAGAAATGAAGATGCCAAAGATTTTATTTTAACTTACATCAAAAATCTTAACATGCGTTACTGGTTTAATCATCAAAATATAAAATACTTTCTGAACCGAATGCCAAAGGAGGAAGTATTTGATTTTATTAAAAAATATTTTATAGAAAAATCATATGATAAAGATGATCTTAACGGCGAGACGTGGTATAATATTGTAGAGCAATGTAGCCCATACACAAGAAATGCGTCATCTTCAAAAAGTATTTACAGCTGGTATAGTTATGCTCCATTCAACAGAGCTTTTGATGATTTAATAAGGTTAATTCGGAATGAATCAAATCCTGCTGAAAGATTTTTGATTTTCAGTGTTATGCTAACATGTGCAAGTAGTGATATGCAAAATGTCCTTATGATATTAAAGTATTATCGTGAACATCATATTAATGAACCTTTTAAATTTAAAATGCAGTTTGTAAATCTTTTGATTTCGAAGACCGATACACATAAGTATAGTAATGAAGCTTGGGGATACTTAAATGAACTTTTTAATAGTATGGAATTATACATGACATTTGACCATAATTTACAATCTTGTGTAAGATGTATTATTGTGTATAATGTAATTAATGGAAAGAATATCCCCGAAGTTTTAGAGAATAAATTTGTATTTGAAAATTTGGATAATAAAGTTAAGTTCACTGTGGAAGAAAGAGAAAAGATATTCAATTACTTATACAAGTATTTGACTCGAAAAATTATGAACGATTTAAAAACTGAAAAAGATTTTGAAGAATCGGTGAACAATATCATAGAGATTTTGAACCTTCTTAAAAGCTGGAATAAAGATCTCAAAGATTATCCATACATCCTTCAAAAAATTAAGGAACTCATTGTTATAAAGAAAGAAAACTCTTGGAATCAAGACCTTTCAGGCATATACAATGTAAAAAAATCTTGGAGGAAACTATTACTGTCAGAATCTATTCTTCTCAATCCCGCTGAAGATAGCTGCATTAATGCTCTTAAATACTGTCCGCAGTTGTTAGACATATATAGAGAAGAAATTAATACCTTATTTATCAATGACAACATGTTTTTGGAAAGATTCCTATTAAAAATTCGAATTTACTGGTACCAACCACTAGCCAAATCTATTAAAACAACTTTATTAAAAAGTCTAAACCAAAAAAGCAGTCACGTTGCATTGATAAAAGGAATCTGTACATTACTTTCACGAAAAGAAATTTTTGACTTTATACAAAAATACGTGCCGACAGAATTTAAAATTGACTGGAGCCAACCTGATAATTTAGAGCTCTGTATTCGGAAATGCATAGCCAAAAGCATGCACATAGCAAGACCCCAACCTGCACTAACTTTGGCTTTAATGTACGCTAAAGGAGATTACTTACAATATGTACTGCCATCTTTAAATGCAATACTTTATAACTCAAGTGCTGCTTATATTTGTGTACATATACCAACGCTTCTTAACACACCTGTATCTCTGCAACAACATGGCATTCGTGCAGCTTTTTCTAAACTAAAACATGAGGAACTTAAGTATACATTTTCTAATATATGGAAATCTAACCAAAACAGCACGATTCGAACTGTTATCTTTTGTCAGACATTTAATAAACTATGTAAAGAAACCGACGAATCTGTTATTTTGGAAACATGGGACTTATTGAGTACATTTATCGAAAATTTGACTACTGACGAAAATAAAAAAATATATTTGACTTTAACCAAATCTAATAAAGTGCCACTGTCCGTAAGAGGAGCATTTTGGATGAAAAGCTACGATTTTTTGAAAAAATTACCAGCTACAGCAAATTGTAACAGCCTTGTTGATGATTTAAAATCCCAAATGGATGAAGTAATGGAGACTTTAGATGCTGATTTTATGGCAAAATTTTGTTTCGAAAACTTCGATCACCAGTTTACTACACAAGACTACGCATATACTTATCAGGTATCTCTGTATTTGCTGTCGACAAAAACTGAAACGGCACAAAATGAGCGCTACGAAAAAATTTTTATACCAATACTGGAAAAGGCTATTGCAATGTGGGACAAGCAACACGAAAATGTTTACTACGCAAGATTTAATTTAAATGCCATACTTGCTTGTATGTCTAGAGAATTTGAATCAGTCGTCTTGAAAAAAAATATGATGATTCCCATCGCTATGTATACTGCGGTACTAAATAAACTTCGAAGTAGTTTACCAGCTGTAGAAAGTTACACCATTTTAACGAATGTAAAGTTGTCATTGGGTTACATGCAAATTTTACATGACATAAGTACAAACGCAGAATCTGATTTTACAGAAAAGAAGGGAAAAAATCAGGATGATATATGGACAGATCTGCATGCCAATGCCGCCCCGATTTTCGGAAGATTGTGTTTGAATTACTTAAAGGAAGACGTGAAGAATCACTTTCCGTCCATCTACTTTATCTTTGCAGAAATTTTGGACAATATATTCAGTCGGTATAGTAAGTCTGATCTCCTATTGATAATGTTAAAAGAATTTCTTGAGAGCAAGGATTTTATTGAAGGATATTTCCTAGTGATGAAATTAATGCCGACCTATTTATACAAGGACAGTGAAAAGGTTTTAAGGCATGATCTTCTTGATATAATAAGCCACCATCCTTCGGAAGAAGTCGCAATGCAATATTGGCTCATGCGGTGTCTGATCTAGATCTGGGAACTAAAAAAACATACATACAGCCGAACGTAGAACCTCCTCCTTTTTGGAAGTCGATTAATAAAATAAGATTGTAGGTACTTGACAGCGCAAAACTTTGATGGGTTATTTGTTGGAGATGTATTTATTGTTTATAATATTATATTGTTTTAATATAGAAATATTAACGAGTTTCATTGATTATAGCCTCAATACCATTTCCGATTATTTTTAACTAGCGGACGCCCGCGACTTCGTCTGCGTGAAACCCTACTACTACGCCTATCCCTACTCTACCCTACCCCTACCTTACTCCTACCCTACCCCTACCCTACCCCTACCCTACCCCTATCCTTCTACCCCTATGGTAGGGACCATGCGACGGCGACGGAAGCTTAAAAAATGGAGTAACTTCTCTCGTTTTCTTAACATTTCCCTTCACTGCTCTGCTCCTATTGATTGTAGCGTGATGAAAAGTATACTATAACCTGCCCAGAAGTATGAAAAATAATTGTGCCAAGTTTTGTTAAAATCCGTCAAGTAGTTTTTGTTTCTATAACGAACATACCACGCGACGCAAGCTTAAAAAATTGAGTAACTTCTCCCGTTTTCCCAACATTTCCCTTCACTGCTCTGCTCCTATTAATCGTAGCGTGATGAAAAGTATACTATAACCTGCCCAGGAGTATAAAGAATAATTGTACCAAGTTTCGTTAAAATCCGTCGAGTAGTTTTTGTTTCTATAAAGAACATACAGACAGACAGACAGACAGACAAAAATTTTACTGATTGCATTTTTGGCATCAGTATCGACCACTAATCACCCCCTGATAGTTATTTTGGAAATATATTTCATGTACAGAATTGACCTCTCTACAGATTTATTATAAGTATAGAAGATAATCGCGCTGCAGGCATTTGGCTAACATTTATTACTTACCGAATAAGTAAGGTAGGTATAGGTATATGTATAAATTACTTTAATATTTACTCCTTATTTCTATTCCATAAATGTTTAAAGATAAATATGATTTCAAAATAAGTAAAAGAATTTTATTTGAAAAATACTTGTTCCAACAAAAAATTTTTGACATTTTTACCTTTTAGAAATTTTAGAAAAGTTGGTAAATGAATGTTTCTACAGTAACTTTCAAATTTGTCAAAAACTCTTTTAGCGGCAAGCTTCATAACTATATTTGTACCAGATTTATTTAATGTCGGATATTCGTAACTTTGTAGTTTTTCCAGGAATTCTAAATACTTGTTGATATTATCTGAATTCAATATAAACGCAGTTGCTTCAAATATTTTGCTTTTGGGAATAGGAGTGTAAGCATCAACAAAACCTTCAAGCACCATTATGTTTTTTTCACAGAGTCGTTTAATTAATGAGATTTTTAAATGATCCATATGCTTTGCGTAATTTCGCAAGATGAATTATGACGAGCACTGTGGCAACCAATAAAGTGCCCTTTCAGGATCTTTTTCGTATCAGTCATAAAATTGTTTAACTCTAATTGAATCTTTTAGATTTAGCTGTATGTATTTAGTAAATTTGTTAACACTCTTGGTATTCATTTGTGGAAAGAGAGTAGTGTGTAGATAATCAGGATTAATAATATGTCTATATTCATCACCAGTTATTAACCACTGACAGTGTTTGATTGCCCTCGATACATACAATAGGTCGTCACATATGAGAACTTTCACAATGTAGTCAACATTTCTTACTTTATTGGCTACATCTATTTTAAGCAAATTTTTTCTTAAAGAATTCATCATTTTTATAAGATTCAGTTGCAATAGCTTCTTTTACTAGTAGATTAAGATGCTTGTGTTTTTCACCGAGATTGCGTCCATCTAGTTCCACAGGAACCGGCATTGTGATCTGTAAAAAAAAATCTTATTAGTTTGGTATTATTCAGTTGCATTAATAATTAATTGCGCACTTTAAGCCTATAACTCAATGTCGCAGGAGCACGAGTGAACTCCGAGATCGCATAATTCACCTGGCTATTAGATATTGTACTTACCCTCCTACTACTCCATGCACAAAAAATGCAATAAGTGTTCGAATTTTAACAGAAGTATCGAAGTTTGTTCCCCTGAAGTATGTTTGTCGATGAATCTATACCTACTAATATTATAAAGCTGAAGAGTGTTTTGGTTAAATACGCTAATCTTGGCTGGAATTAAAAAAAAATGAGTGAGATACTCCATTTATCGAGAAAGCCATACAGACTATAAATAACATCATGCTACGACATAATCCAAAATTGGGAAAAACTTCCTTTGAGAATTGCCTTGGCTTTACTTTGCTAATAGGTACAATATGTTTTCTGTGCTAATACCCAAAAAACCTGAATGTATCTACCTACCCAATTGCGTTGCTAGTCTCTCGTTTTTTTACAGAATATGTTTCGGAGAGTGTGCACAGGAGCTATTTGAGCTTGTACCACCGTCACCTTTTTACCATCGTAATGCAAGACACCGGGTAGGTTTCCATTCCTACGTCATTGACATTCCTAGAACTTGTACGAAGCGATTTGCTTCTTCGTTTCTTATACGCATGGCTAGGGTATGGAACTCTCTCCCGAAGTCAGTATTTCCTAATTCTTACAACTTGGGCATCTTTAAGATGAGAGTGAATAGGCATCTTCTGGGCAAGCGCGTATCACCTTAATCCACATCTACACTTACCATGAGGTGAGATCGAGGTCAAGCGCGAGCTTATTCCTTATATTAAAAATAAAAAAAATACATATACGACGGAATTGCTTCGACAGTTATAAAAGAAGTCGCAATCGAAGTCACAGGCGTCCATCTAGTTCGTCGTCATCTGCTATATGTGACTAGTAGACGCCACACGGTTTCACCCGCGTAATTCCCATGCTCGTAATAATATGGGGATAAATATAGGTGTAGCTTCCCAGCAGTGATAATTTTTTTGAAATCAGTTCATTAGCTTCGGAGCTAATTTAATGCAAACAAACAAACAATCAAATCTTTCCTCTTTAAAATATTGCTATTGACAAGAGCCGACGCCGCGTCTCAATGCTCCCGTTTCCGTGAGAATTGAGGGATAAAATATAGCCTATGACACTTACAAATAACGTGACTTTTTAGTAGTAAAATAATTTTTGAAATCGGTCTATTACATCCTGAGTTTACCTCCTACAACACCACAAACTCTCGTGCCTCTTTATAATATTAGTATAAAAATATGGATTTATTACTTCACCTGAAATAAATAGTGCCGCACAATTTTACTATAAAGTTATTGCTATCTTATCTATACCTTTCTTCTTTCTTTTCTAACCCGCGTGGCCTTTTGCATTCCCGTAGGAATACGAGGATAAAATATAGCCTGTGACATACCTATAGCATATGAGGTGGTCTCTGTTGGTAAGTAAAATTATTTTCAAAATCGGTTCAGTAGATCCAAAGATATTATAATAAGTCTAAGTAACTAAAGTATACAAGTAGGTTTAGATAAAGCCAAACCTTTGATGCGTGTGATACAGATCTAACAGGTTTGTTAGGCACCTAAAAATTATGTCATTAACCTAAAAAATTGTTCGAAGTGTGAATTATTAATACTTATCATTAATAATATTTAAAATGTAACAAAAATATACCTTATCTACCTACACGAAACCTAATAGCCATAAAGTACGAGTAACTTAAATATCTAGCCTAGGACATCACACATGCAGCAGCAAGGAACCTATTTTTAACATTATACTATGAGATCACGATCCAATAATGAACTAATTTGGGCGGAGCCGTTACGGTTACTAGGGTAAAGTATCTAGTAGTTAGCCTTTCAGCGTTTTAGTGAGTTATTCAATTTAATTTATTTGTATTTTAAATACTAAACACTATGAATCGAAACAATGTTTGTTTTTCTAAAAGGTTATATAGTAAAGTTATCAAAGAAATAAACAAAATAGTATAATTATGTTCACATTATAAATAAAATCAACGAAAAACAAAATATGGCACTTTTCCCCAGTATTTTGATTTATTTAGGATTTGTTCAAATGTTGTTCTAAAGGTGTAAAGTAAATTCTACACTATTTGTAGGTAATGAATGTCTGTAAAGGCTGACTATTGGTGCAGGCAGGGCCGGACCGTCCATACGGCGAACGGAGCGGTCGCTCCAGGCGCCAAATCCTAGGGGGCGCCGAAATGGTAAAGACAAGATCGAAAAGAAATTTATTTCTTTTCGATTGTCTATATTTAAAGTGAAGAAATTGTCTATATTTAAATGAACGCGACGTGCGTGAATTTACTTATAATAGATGCGTCTTTCTTTACCTATGGTGCAGGGAGTGCGTTGATTTTAGCCCGGGTATGTACAGGTAATGGTATAGGGCGCTAGGGTGATGATTGCACCCGGTCGCTACGTGAGCTAGAGAGTCTTTACCTATAGTGCAAGGGGTGCGTTACACCCGGATGTCGCGATCTCAGGGGCGCCCAAGCGCCACTCGCCGCGCGGGTTCTATAGGTACTAGGGGGCGCTAGGGTGATGATTGCACCCGGGCGCTACGTGAGCTAGAGTCTTTACCTGTAGTGCATGGGGTACGTTACACCCGGGTGCCGCGATCTCAGGGGCGCCCAAGCGCCACTCTCCGCGCGGTTTCTTAGGCACTAGGGGGCGTTAGGGTGATGATCGCACCCGGGCGATACGTGATCGAGAGACGGTATTGTGCCTGATTTTCAATTGGTCTGAGTATGGTCAAAATCTTCGCGTTCCATAAGTTCGTAGCCTAAGTAAACCAGGAAACTACAAAGCTATAATTTTTTAGTTAATTTATTTTTCAACTTTATTTAGAGCTCAATACACTTATTATGTTGTCCTAGAAACATTTCTATACCAGCTATTTTTTTTCTTTAAACTCTTCGAAAATGCATAGACCACTTTCATAAAAATTTTGAACTCGATAAGTGTTTTTTCTAGCTTCGGAAATAGATAAAAGTCTGATGGAGACGAGACTAGATCATATGAATATGGTGGTAAGGTAAGAATTCTCAACTATACTGATGAATTTCTGCTATGCTTATAACAAACGTGTGAATTCCCAAATTATCCTGATAAAACAAAACTTTTCTTCTCAATGACCATGGCCATTTTTCTTTAATTTGTCCTCTGAAACATCCCCACAGATTTCACTATTAAGCAGAGTTTATATTTACCCCTTTTTTTAGTAATCCACCGTAATTACATCCCGCGAATCTCAAAAAACTGAGGCCATTACTTTTCCAACACGCAAAACCGCTGCTGCCTTTTTGGAACATTGGATCCTGGTCGTGTCCACTGTCCACTAAAGAACTCATAGGTAATAATATTATAATGAAATTGTAATTTGATTACCTGCCTAGGTACTATTACCATTTTGTGCAATAAGTATTTGCATTGTTCGTAAATAAAACAGTTGCATAGCATATAAAAACATTTTTAATATATAATATATAATATGCATAAATTAGGTACTTAATAATACAAATGCAGAAATAAAAACATGTTAGTAGATAAATTGAATTTTAACATTAATAATCTGATCACACAGAATTTTAGACAACATTACTTCATGTTAATGTTGGTTAAATAGATTAAGCTGATATTTCTGAAAATACATAATGACAATGCATTTTGACTTCTAATGACGGGTGTTGAAGTAACATTTGGCGTAATTTTTCAATTTGTTCGTTAGGTTCATCTTCCGAAAAATTTTTTGGATAAAGTTGCAATGCGGTTAGATAACCTAATACAAATTCATGATTCTGAATTAAATATTCGTATATTTTCAATCTTGAGGTATTTGTGTTATTTTGTATGAATAAGTTTAAAACAGATTCCAAAGCATTCGCGAAGAGTATATAAATACGAGGAAAGTATTTTATGCTATGGTCATTCAAAATTTGATAACAATCTTCCCCAAACAGGGGAGCTGCTGCAAGGCATATTGCGTTCCAGTCGTCGCCTTGTTGTCCATCTAAGCGCTTAGTAAATGCCAATATCAGTGTCCATTTCGTTAATACTGAATAGTTTTCTTTTTCCGAAAATATCTTCTCTAAATCATCTTTTATAGTTGTAAACATTTTTATAGGGAGAATATTCTTTTTATCAAAAAAGAATACTTGCAAATCTTCGCACAATATGTCAATTAAGATTTCAAGGTTTTTTATACAATTGTCTCTGAGTTCATTTTCTTTAGTAATACAGTGCTTGACAATAGGAATAAATATTTCTTCGTACTTCTTCATTTGGGTACTTTCATCTTTCGCAGATAGTAGATATGAACTTATGACAAGTAGATTTGCTCTTATTATATAAGTACATCCTCTTTCGTTGATAAAATCACCATTTATAAATTCTAGTACCATATTTATCACAAAACTTGACGGTAAAGATTCTATTATTTCGCGAGCATAGGGAAATAATGTATATTTCAGGCCAGAATTATATTTTTCAAATTCAGTTTTAGACAGTGGCAAACTTTTCAGAAAGTTGAAGCTCTTTACAAAGTAATTGGCTTTGATGGCTAAAGGCGCATCACTTACATTTAATAATGTATCATAAACATTTTTATTTTCATTAAAAGTTAAATTGTCTATAAACATTTCTAGTAAATTCCATAGTGTTTCTATTCCTGTGGGATCTTTCTCTTTGCATAACATTTCATGAACTGCCTTAAACAAAACACTCCTAATGGTAGTGTTCTTAGAAGTTGACCAGACTTTTGAATAGAGAGCAGGAATCTCATGAGTTTTCATTTTTGTAAATGAAAAACGTATAGCGTGTTTTTGTAGAGAAACTTGTGAATTTAGAAGATCCTGAATATATTTTGGACTGAGTACTCTATTTAAGTTATGATAAATAGATAGTAACGATGGCAATGAGCATTTAAGATAATCTCCCTTCGCATAAAGTAGAATAATTTCAGGCGGTGGTTGAGGTCTCGCAATGTGCATATTTTTTGCAAAACATCTTTGTAAATTTAGATTTAGTTCATTTATATTGCCGTAATCTATTTTAGGGTTCTCAGGAGCGTATTTATTTAAAATTGCTAAAAGTTCCGCTCTTGGAAGTAAAATACACACTCCACGAGATGAAGCTTTTTGATTGTCCAAATTATTAAGTTTATCAACAAAAAGATTGGTCCAATCTTTTGTGAGTGATTGTGGCCAATAGATTTTAATTTTTCTTAAGAATTGTATCATATTTGTTTCTTTATCTTTTAAGCATAATTCTTCAGCCTCGGATTTAAAACGTGCAAACATTGTTGGGTCATGCTTAATAGCATTAATGAAAACAGGCTGACTGGGGCTCAAATCAAAGGACTCTTCAAAAAGAGATTTCTTCCAAGATTTGTTTTTGTTGTAAAGAAAAGATAAATCCGTCTTCCATGAATTTTGTTTCTTAACACTTATACATTCTTTGATTGTACTCATAATTAGTGGGTATTCCTGTAGATCTTTTTTCCAGTCACTCAACAAATTTAATATTAAATCAAGTATTTTGATACGATCACTAAATTGTTGTTCAGTTTTAACGTCATTGCATTCGAGTAATTTTATTTTTATATGATTGTACAAATAATTAAAAATTAAAATTTCCTGTTGTTTATCCAATTTGTTTTTGTAAGTGATTAATGTGTTAAATTTAAATTTCTTTTCAATTGTCTCTGTTATGCTCTGAGAATTAAGTACTTTGTATATAATTACAGATTCTATAAATATGGGGACATCATTGGATATTAAATCTTCCATCATAATTTCTTCTAGTAAGTTCCATTGGTCTTGATCGAATTTGTGGAAATTAGTGTTATCAATTATATCTTTTATAAATTGATACTTGACCTCAAATTGAGCATTAATATGTTTGTCTCTAAAAAATTGTAACAAAAGTTTTAAATTCTGGTCACTATGTTTAGCTGTCGTAATAAGTGTAGTAAACATTATTTTTTTGTCT